>NW_026109352.1:0-47672 GCF_024516045.1 Bombus affinis | reverse complement strand
GTCAACCTCACAACCGATCCGACACGTTCGCAAATTCGATATATGTCGCCACCATATCGAATAATGAACGCAAGATGGCTTGGTTTTAGGTTAAGCTATAGCTTTCGAGCGAGCCGTATCGAGCGAGAGACGTGTAAAGGTGTGTCACAAACCAACGGTTTGGCACATACGGACATTGAAATATTCGCACCAGCCCGAGGAGCCGGAAGTCTTTATCGAATTGCCTACTGACAAATGTTTACAGTTTATGAATAGTTTCACATAAATAGTACTATTTCCACATACTACAGTGCAATGTGATGTCCGAAATGGCTGACAAAATTAGGTAATAACACGAAACAAATGCAATGCAATATAAGGTATATCGTATAGCTTGGAAATTGTCACCGTTGCTCGCTCGCTCCGCTCGCACGTAAAAATCTAGTCCAACCTCACAACCGATGCGACACGTTCGCAAATTCGAAATATGTCGCCACCATATCGAATAATGAACGCAAGATGGCTTGGTTTTAGGTTAAGCTATAGCTTTCGAGCGAGCGTAGCGAGCGAGAGACGCGTAAAGGTGTGTCACAAACCAACGGTTTGGCACATACGGACATTGAAATATTCGCACCAGCCCGAGGAGCCGGAAGTCTTTATCGAATTGCCTACTGACAAATGTGTACAGTTTATGAATAGTTTCACATAAATAGTACTATTTCCACATAGTAAAGTGCAATGTGATGTCAGAAATGGCTGACAATATTAGGTAATATCACGAAATATATGCAAGGCAATATAAGGTATATGTATAGCTTGGAAATTGTAATCGTTGCTCGCTCGCTCCGCTCGCGCGTAAAAATCTAGTCCAACCTCACAACCGATGCGACACGTTCGCAAATTCGAAATATGTCACCACCATATCGATTACTGAACGCAAGATGTATGGTTTTAGGTTAGGCTATAGCTTTCGAGCGAGCGCAGCGAGCGAGAGACGCGTAAAGTTGTGTCACAAACCAACAGTTTGGCACATACGGACATTGAAATATTTGCACCAGCCCGAGGAGCCGGAAGTCTTTATCGAATTGCCTATTGACAAATGTTTACAGTTTATCGAATTGTTTTACATAAATAGTACTATTTCCACATACTACAGTGCAACTCGTGATGTCCGAAATCGGCTGACAAATTAAGGTAATAACAGGAAATATATGCAAGGCAATATAAGGTGTATGTATAGCTTGGAAACTGTAATCGTTGCTCGCTCGCTCCGCTCGCTCGTAAAAATCTAGTCCAACCTCACAGCCGATCTGACACGTTCGCAAATTTGAAATATGTCTGCTTCTTATCGAATCACGAACGCAAGAGAGATTGGTTTTAGGTTAGGCTATAGTTTTGGAGCGAGCGCAGCGAGCGGGCGACGGGTAGAGTTGTGTCACGAACCAACGGTTTGGCACATAGGACATTGAAATATTTGCACCAGCCCGCGGAGCCGGAAGGCTTTATCGAATTTCCTACTGACAAAAGTTTACAGTTTATCATTGTTTTACATAAATAGTAATATTTCCACATAGTACAGTGCAACTCGAGGTCCGAAATCGCTGACAAATTAAGGTAATAACAGGAAATATATGCAAGGCAATATAAGGTATATGTATAGCTTGGAAATTGTAATCGTTGCTCGCTCGCTCCGCTCGCTCGTAAAAATCTAGTCCAACCTCACAGCCGATCCGACACGTTGGCAAATTTGAAATATGTCTGCTCCTTATCGAATCACGAACGCAAGAGAGATTGTTTTAGGTTAGGCTATAGTTTTCGAGCGAGCGCAGCGAGCGGGCGACGGGTAAAGTTGTGTCACGAACCAACTGTTTGGCACATAGGGACATTGAAATATTCGCACCAGCCTGAGGAGCCGGAAATCTTTATCGAATTTCCTACTGACAAAAGTTTACAGTTTATCAATTGTTTTACATAAATAGTAATATTTCCACATAGTACAGTGCAACTCGAGGTCCGAAATCGCTGACAAATTAAGGTAAGAACAGGAAATATATGCAAGGCAATATAAGGTATATGTATAGCTTGGAAATTGTAATCGTTGCTCGCTC
The DNA here is from genome assembly GCF_024516045.1 of Bombus affinis. Lineage (NCBI taxonomy): Eukaryota > Metazoa > Arthropoda > Insecta > Hymenoptera > Apidae > Bombus > Bombus affinis. The sequence goes on along the minus strand of NW_026109352.1, from coordinate 45,585 downwards.
GCTCCGCTCGCTCGTAAAAATCTAGTCCAACCTCACAGCCGATCCGACACGTTCGCAAATTTTGATATATGTCTGCTTCTTATCGAATCACGAACGCAAGAGAGATTTGTTTTAGGTTAGGCTATAGTTTTTCGAGCGAGCGCAGAGAGCGGGCGACGTGTGTCACGAACCAACGGTTTGGCACATAGGGACATTGAAATATTCGCACAAGCCCGAGGAGCGGAAGTCTTTATCGAATTGCCTACTGACAAAAGTTTACAGTTTATCAATTGTTTTACATAAATTGTAATATTTCCACATAGTACAGTGCAACGCGAGGTCCGAAATCGCTGACAAATTAAGGTAATAACTGGAAATATATGCAAGGCAATATAAGGTATATGTATAGCTTGGAAACTGTAATCGTTGCTCGCTCGCTCCGCTCGCTCGTAAAAATCCAGTCCAACCTCACAGCCGATCCGACACGTTCGCAAATTTGAAATATGTCTGCTCCTTATCGAATCACGAACGCAAGAGAGATTGGTTTTAGGTTAGGCTATAGTTTTCGAGCGAGCGCAGCGAGCGGGCGACGGGTAAAGTTGTGTCACGAACCAACGGTTTGGCACATAGGGACATTGAAATATTCGCACCAGCCCGAGGAGCCGAAAGTCTTTATCGAATTTCCTACTGACAAAAGTTTACAGTTTATCAATTGTTTTACATAAATAGTAATATTTCCACATAGTACAGTGCAACGCGATGTCCGGAATCGCTGACAAATTAAGGTAATAACAGGAATATATGCAAGGCAATATAAGGTATATGTATAGCTTGGAAATTGTAATCGTTGCTCGCTCGCTCCGCTCGCTCGTAAAAATCTAGTCCAACCTCACAGACGATCCGACACGTTCGCAAATTTGAAATATGTCTGCTCCTTATCGAATCACGAACACAAGAGAGATTGGTTTTAGGTTAGGCTATAGTTTTCGAGCGAGCGCAGCGAGCGGGCGACGGGTAAAGTTGTGTCACGAACCAACTGTTTGGCACATAGGGACATTGAAATATTCGCACCAGCCCGAGGAGCCGGAAGTCTTTATCGAATTTCCTACTGACAAAAGTTTACAGTTTATCAATTGTTTTACATAAATAGTAATATTTCCACATAGTACAGTGCAACTCGAGGTCCGAAATCGCTGACAAATTAAGGTAATAACAGGAAATATATGCAAGGCAATATAAGGTGTATGATAGCTTGGAAATTGTAATCGTTTGCTCGCTCGCTCCGCTCGCTCGTAAAAATCTAGTCCAACCTCACAGCCGATCTGACACGTTCGCAATTTGAAATATGTCTGCTTCTTATCGAATCACGAACGCAAGAGAGATTGGTTTTAGGTTAGGCTATAGTTTTGGAGCGAGCGCAGCGAGCGGGCGACGGGTAAAGTTGTGTCACGAACCAACGGTTTGGCACATAGGGGACATTGAAATATTTGCACCAGCCCGCGGAGCCGAAGGCTTTATCGAATTTCCTACTGACAAAAGTTTACAGTTTATCAATTGTTTACATAAATAGTAATATTTCCACATAGTACAGTGCAACTCGAGGTCCGAAATCGCTGACAAATTAAGGTAATAACAGGAAATATATGCAAGGCAATATAAGGTGTATGTATAGCTTGGAAATTGTAATCGCTGCTCGCTCGCTCCGCTCGCTCGTAAAAATCTAGTCCAACCTCACAGCCGATCTGACACGTTCGCAAATTTGAAATATGTCTGCTTCTTATCGAATCACGAACGCAAGAGAGATTGGTTTTAGGTTAGGCTATAGTTTTGGGAGCGAGCGCAGCGAGCGGGCGACGGGTAGAGTTGTGTCACGAACCAACGGTTTGGCACATAGGGACATTGAAATATTTGCACCAGCCCGCGGAGCCGGAAGGCTTTATCGAATTTCCTACTGACAAAAGTTTACAGTTTATCAATTGTTTTACATAAATAGTAATATTTCCACATAGTACAGTGCAACTCGAGGTCCGAAATCGCTGACAAATTAAGGTAATAACAGGAAATATATGCAAGGCAATATAAGGTATATGTATAGCTTGGAAATTGTAATCGTTGCTCGCTCGCTCGCTCGCTCGTAAAAATCTAGTCCAACCTCACAGCCGATCCGACACGTTGGCAAATTTGAAATATGTCTGCTCCTTATCGAATCACGAACGCAAGAGAGATTGGTTTTAGGTTAGGCTATAGTTTTCGAGCGAGCGCAGCGAGCGGGCGACGGGTAAAGTTGTGTCACGAACCAACTGTTTGGCACATAGGGACATTGAAATATTCGCACCAGCCTGAGGAGCCGGAAATCTTTATCGAATTTCCTACTGACAAAAGTTTACAGTTTATCAATTGTTTTACATAATAGTAATATTTCCACATAGTACAGTGCAACTCGAGGTCCGAAATCGCTGACAAATTAAGGTAAGAACAGGAAATATATGCAAGGCAATATAAGGTATATGTATAGCTTGGAAATTGTAATCGTTGCTCGCTCGCTCCGCTCGCTCGTAAAAATCTAGTCCAACCTCACAGACGATCCGACACGTTCGCAAATTTGAAATATGTCTGCTCCTTATCGAATCACGAACACAAGAGAGATTGGTTTTAGGTTAGGCTATAGTTTTCGAGCGAGCGCAGCGAGCGGGCGACGGGTAAAGTTGTGTCACGAACCAACTGTTTGGCACATAGGGACATTGAAATATTCGCACCAGCCGAGGAGCCGGAAGTCTTTATCGAATTTCCTAGTGACAAAAGTTTACAGTTTATCAATTGTTTTACATAAATAGTAATATTTCCACATAGTACAGTGCAACTCGAGGTCCGAAATCGCTGACAAATTAAGGTAATAACAGGAAATATATGCAAGGCAATATAAGGTGTATGTATAGCTTGGAAATTGTAATCGTTGCTCGCTCGCTCCGCTCGCTCGTAAAAATCTAGTCCAACCTCACAGCCGATCCGACACGTTCGCAAATTTGAAATATGTCTGCTTCTTATCGAATCACGAACGCAAGAGAGATTGGTTTTAGGTTAGGCTATAGTTTTGGAGCGAGCGCAGCGAGCGGGCGACGGGTAAAGTTGTGTCACGAACCAACGGTTTGGCACATAGGGACATTGAAATATTTGCACCAGCTCGCGGAGCCGGAAGGCTTTATCGAATTTCCTACTGACAAAAGTTTACAGTTTATCAATTGTTTTACATAAATAGTATATTTCCACATAGTACAGTGCAACTCGAGGTCCGAAATCGCTGACAAATTAAGGTAATAACAGGAAATATATGCAAGGCAATATAAGGTATATGTATAGCTTGGAAATTGTAATCGTTGCTCGCTCGCTCCGCTCGCTCGTAAAAATCTAGTCCAACCTCACAGCCGATCCGACACGTTCGCAAATTTGAAATATGTCCTGCTCCTTATCGAATCACGAACGCAAGAGAGATTGGTTTTAGGTTAGGCTATAGTTTTCGAGCGAGCGCAGCGAGCGGGCGACGGGTAAAGTTGTGTCACGAACCAACTGTTTGGCACATAGGGACATTGAAATATTCGCACCAGCCTGAGGAGCCGGAAATCTTTATCGAATTTCCTACTGACAAAAGTTTACAGTTTATCAATTGTTTTACATAAATAGTAATATTTCCACATAGTACAGTGCAACTCGAGGTCCGAAATCGCTGACAAATTAAGGTAAGAACAGGAAATATATGCAAGGCAATATAAGGTATATGTATAGCTTGGAAATTGTAATCGTTGCTCGCTCGCTCCGCTCGCTCGTAAAGATCCAGTCCAACCTCACAGCCGATCCGACACGTTCGCAAATTTGAAATATGTCTGCTCCTTATCGAATCACGAACGCAAGAGAGATTGGTTTTAGGTTAGGCTATAGTTTTCGAGCGAGCGCAGCGAGCGGGCGACCGGGTAAGTTGTGTCACGAACCAACGGTTTGGCACATAGGGACATTGAAATATTCGCACCAGCCCGAGGAGCCGAAAGTCTTTATCGAATTTCCTACTGACAAAAGTTTACAGTTTATCAATTGTTTTACATAAATAGTAATATTTCCACATAGTACAGTGCAACGCGATGTCCGAAATCGCTGACAAATTAAGTAATAACAGGAAATATATGCAAGGCAATATAAGGTATATGTATAGCTTGGAAATTGTAATCGTTGCTCGCTCGCTCCGCTCGCTCGTAAAAATCCAGTCCAACCTCACAGACGATCCGACACGTTCGCAAATTTGAAATATGTCTGCTCCTTATCGAATCACGAACACAAGAGAGATTGGTTTTAGGTTAGGCTATAGTTTCGAGCGAGCGCAGCGAGCGGGCGACGGGTAAAGTTGTGTCACGAACCAACGGTTTGGCACATAGGGACATTGAAATATTCGCACCAGCCCGAGGAGCCGAAAGTCTTTATCGAATTTCCTACTGACAAAAGTTTACAGTTTATCAATTGTTTTACATAAATAGTAATATTTCCACATAGTACAGTGCAACGCGATGTCCGAAATCGCTGACAAATTAAGGTAATAACAGGAAATATATGCAAGGCAATATAAGGTATATGTATAGCTTGGAAATTGTAATCGTTGCTCGCTCGCTCCGCTCGCTCGTAAAAATCTAGTCCAACCTCACAGACGATCCGACACGTTCGCAAATTTGAAATATGTCTGCTCCTTATCGAATCACGAACACAAGAGAGATTGGTTTTAGGTTAGGCTATAGTTTTCGAGCGAGCGCAGCGAGCGGGCGACGGGGTAAAGTTGTGTCACGAACCAACGGTTTGGCACATAGGGACATGAAATATTTGCACCAGCCCGCGGAGCCGGAAGGCTTTATCGAATTTCCTACTGACAAAAGTTTACAGTTTATCAATTGTTTTACATAAATAGTAATATTTCCACATAGTACAGTGCAACTCGAGGTCCGAAATCGCTGACAAATTAAGGTAATAACAGGAAATATATGCAAGGCAATATAAGGTGTATGTATAGCTTGGAAATTGTAATCGTTGCTCGCTCGCTCCGCTCGCTCGTAAAAATCTAGTCCAACCTCACAGCCGATCTGACACGTTCGCAAATTTGAAATATGTCTGCTTCTTATCGAATCACGAACGCAAGAGAGATTGGTTTTAGGTTAGGCTATAGTTTTGGAGCGAGCGCAGCGAGCGGGCGACGGGTAGAGTTGTGTCACGAACCAACGGTTTGGCACATAGGGACATTGAAATATTTGCACCAGCCCGCGGAGCCGGAAGGCTTTATCGAATTTCCTACTGACAAAAGTTTACAGTTTATCAATTGTTTTACATAAATAGTAATATTTCCACATAGTACAGTGCAACTCGAGGTCCGAAATCGCTGACAAATTAAGGTAATAACAGGAAATATATGCAAGGCAATATAAGGTGTATGTATAGCTTGGAAATTGTAATCGTTGCTCGCTCGCTCCGCTCGCTCGTAAAAATCTAGTCCAACCTCACAGCCGATCCGACACGTTCGCAAATTTGATATATGTCTGCTTCTTATCGAATCACGAACGCAAGAGAGATTTGTTTTAGGTTAGGCTATAGTTTTCGAGCGAGCGCAGAGAGCGGGCGACGTGTGTCACGAACCAACGGTTTGGCACATAGGGACATTGAAATATTCGCACAAGCCCGAGGAGCCGGAAGTCTTTATCGAATTGCCTACTGACAAAAGTTTACAGTTTATCAATTGTTTTACATAAATTGTAATATTTCCACATAGTACAGTGCAACGCGAGGTCCGAAATCGCTGACAAATTAAGGTAATAACTGGAAATATATGCAAGGCAATATAAGGTATATGTATAGCTTGGAAACTGTAATCGTTGCTCGCTCGCTCCGCTCGCTCGTAAAAATCCATTCCAACCTCACAGCCGATCCGACACGTTCGCAAATTTGAAATATGTCTGCTCCTTATCGAATCACGAACGCAAGAGAGATTGGTTTTAGGTTAGGCTATAGTTTTCGAGCGAGCGCAGCGAGCGGGCGACGGGTAAAGTTGTGTCACGAACCAACGGTTTGGCACACAGGGACATTGAAATATTCGCACCAGCCCGAGGAGCCGAAAGTCTTTATCGAATTTCCTACTGACAAAAGTTTACAGTTTATCAATTGTTTTACATAAATAGTAATATTTCCACATAGTACAGTGCAACGCGATGTCCGAAATCGCTGACAAATTAAGGTAATAACAGGAAATATATGCAAGGCAATATAAGGTATATGTATAGCTTGGAAATTGTAATCGTTGCTCGCTCGCTCCGCTCGCTCGTAAAAATCTAGTCCAACCTCACAGACGATCCGACACGTTCGCAAATTTGAAATATGTCTGCTCCTTATCGAATCACGAACACAAGAGAGATTGGTTTTAGGTTAGGCTATAGTTTTCGAGCGAGCGCAGCGAGCGGGCGACGGGTAAAGTTGTGTCACGAACCAACGGTTTGGCACATAGGGACATTGAAATATTTGCACCAGCCCGCGGAGCCGGAAGGCTTTATCGAATTTCCTACTGACAAAAGTTTACAGTTTATCAATTGTTTTACATAAATAGTAATATTTCCACATAGTACAGTGCAACTCGAGGTCCGAAATCGCTGACAAATTAAGGTAATAACAGGAAATATATGCAAGGCAATATAAGGTGTATGTATAGCTTGGAAATTGTAATCGTTGCTCGCTCGCTCCGCTCGCTCGTAAAAATCTAGTCCAACCTCACAGCCGATCTGACACGTTCGCAAATTTGAAATATGTCTGCTTCTTATCGAATCACGAACGCAAGAGAGATTGGTTTTAGGTTAGGCTATAGTTTTGGAGCGAGCGCAGCGAGCGGGGCGACGGGTAGAGTTGTGTCACGAACCAACGGTTTGGCACATAGGGACATTGAAATATTTGCACCAGCCCGCGGAGCCGGAAGGCTTTATCGAATTTCTACTGACAAAAGTTTACAGTTTATCAATTGTTTTACATAAATAGTAATATTTCCACATAGTACAGTGCAACTCGAGGTCCGAAATCGCTGACAAATTAAGGTAATAACAGGAAATATATGCAAGGCAATATAAGGTATATGTATAGCTTGGAAATTGTAATCGTTGCTCGCTCGCTCCGCTCGCTCGTAAAAATCTAGTCCAACCTCACAGCCGATCCGACACGTTGGCAAATTTGAAATATGTCTGCTCCTTATCGAATCACGAACGCAAGAGAGATTGGTTTTAGGTTAGGCTATAGTTTTCGAGCGAGCGCAGCGAGCGGGCGACGGGTAAAGTTGTGTCACGAACCAACTGTTTGGCACATAGGGACATTGAAATATTCGCACCAGCCTGAGGAGCCGGAAATCTTTATCGAATTTCCTACTGACAAAAGTTTACAGTTTATCAATTGTTTTACATAAATAGTAATATTTCCACATAGTACAGTGCAACTCGAGGTCCGAAATCGCTGACAAATTAAGGTAAGAACAGGAAATATATGCAAGGCAATATAAGGTATATGTATAGCTTCGAAATTGTAATCGTTGCTCGCTCGCTCCGCTCGCTCGTAAAAATCTAGTCCAACCTCACAGCCGATCCGACACGTTCGCAAATTTGATATATGTCTGCTTCTTATCGAATCACGAACGCAAGAGAGATTTGTTTTAGGTTAGGCTATAGTTTTCGAGCGAGCGCAGAGAGCGGGCGACGTGTGTCACGAACCAACGGTTTTGGCACATAGGGACATTGAAATATTCGCACAAGCCCGAGGAGCCGGAAGTCTTTATCGAATTGCCTACTGACAAAAGTTTACAGTTTATCAATTGTTTTACATAAATTGTAATATTTCCACATAGTACAGTGCAACGCGAGGTCCGAAATCGCTGACAAATTAAGGTAATAACTGGAAATATATGCAAGGCAATATAAGGTATATGTATAGCTTGGAAACTGTAATCGTTGCTCGCTCGCTCCGCTCGCTCGTAAAAATCCAGTCCAACCTCACAGCCGATCCGACACGTTCGCAAATTTGAAATATGTCTGCTCCTTATCGAATCACGAACGCAAGAGAGATTGGTTTTAGGTTAGGCTATAGTTTTCGAGCGAGCGCAGCGAGCGGGCGACGGGTAAAGTTGTGTCACGAACCAACGGTTTGGCACATAGGGACATTGAAATATTCGCACCAGCCCGAGGAGCCGAAAGTCTTTATCGAATTTCCTACTGACAAAAGTTTACAGTTTATCAATTGTTTTACATAAATAGTAATATTTCCACATAGTACAGTGCAACGCGATGTCCGAAATCGCTGACAAATTAAGGTAATAACAGGAAATATATGCAGGCAATATAAGGTATATGTATAGCTTGGAAATTGTAATCGTTGCTCGCTCGCTCCGCTCGCTCGTAAAAATCTAGTCCAACCTCACAGACGATCCGACACGTTCGCAAATTTGAAATATGTCTGCTCCTTATCGAATCACGAACACAAGAGAGATTGGTTTTAGGTTAGGCTATAGTTTTCGAGCGAGCGCAGCGAGCGGGCGACGGGTAAAGTTGTGTCACGAACCAACGGTTTGGCACATAGGGACATTGAAATATTTGCACCAGCCCGCGGAGCCGGAAGGCTTTATCGAATTTCCTACTGACAAAAGTTTACAGTTTATCAATTGTTTTACATAAATAGTAATATTTCCACATAGTACAGTGCAACTCGAGGTCCGAAATCGCTGACAAATTAAGGTAATAACAGGAAATATATGCAAGGCAATATAAGGTGTATGTATAGCTTGGAAATTGTAATCGTTGCTCGCTCGCTCCGCTCGCTCGTAAAAATCTAGTCCAACCTCACAGCCGATCTGACACGTTCGCAAATTTGAAATATGTCTGCTTCTTATCGAATCACGAACGCAAGAGAGATTGGTTTTAGGTTAGGCTATAGTTTTGGAGCGAGCGCAGCGAGCGGGCGACGGGTAGAGTTGTGTCACGAACCAACGGTTTGGCACATAGGGACATTGAAATATTTGCACCAGCCCGCGGAGCCGGAAGGCTTTATCGAATTTCCTACTGACAAAAGTTTACAGTTTATCAATTGTTTTACATAAATAGTAATATTTCCACATAGTACAGTGCAACTCGAGGTCCGAAATCGCTGACAAATTAAGGTAATAACAGGAAATATATGCAAGGCAATATAAGGTATATGTATAGCTTGGAAATTGTAATCGTTGCTCGCTCGCTCCGCTCGCTCGTAAAAATCTAGTCCAACCTCACAGCCGATCCGACACGTTGGCAAATTTGAAATATGTCTGCTCCTTATCGAATCACGAACGCAAGAGAGATTGGTTTTAGGTTAGGCTATAGTTTTCGAGCGAGCGCAGCGAGCGGGCGACGGGTAAAGTTGTGTCACGAACCAACTGTTTGGCACATAGGGACATTGAAATATTCGCACCAGCCTGAGGAGCCGGAAATCTTTATCGAATTTCCTACTGACAAAAGTTTACAGTTTATCAATTGTTTTACATAAATAGTAATATTTCCACATAGTACAGTGCAACGCGATGTCCGAAATCGCTGACAAATTAAGGTAATAACAGGAAATATATGCAAGGCAATATAAGGTATATGTATAGCTTGGAAATTGTAATCGTTGCTCGCTCGCTCCGCTCGCTCGTAAAAATCTAGTCCAACCTCACAGACGATCCGACACGTTCGCAAATTTGAAATATGTCTGCTCCTTATCGAATCACGAACACAAGAGAGATTGGTTTTAGGTTAGGCTATAGTTTTCGAGCGAGCGCAGCGAGCGGGCGACGGGTAAAGTTGTGTCACGAACCAACGGTTTGGCACATAGGGACATTGAAATATTTGCACCAGCCCGCGGAGCCGGAAGGCTTTATCGAATTTCCTACTGACAAAAGTTTACAGTTTATCAATTGTTTTACATAAATAGTAATATTTCCACATAGTACAGTGCAACTCGAGGTCCGAAATCGCTGACAAATTAAGGTAATAACAGGAAATATATGCAAGGCAATATAAGGTGTATGTATAGCTTGGAAATTGTAATCGTTGCTCGCTCGCTCCGCTCGCTCGTAAAAATCTAGTCCAACCTCACAGCCGATCTGACACGTTCGCAAATTTGAAATATGTCTGCTTCTTATCGAATCACGAACGCAAGAGAGATTTGTTTTAGGTTAGGCTATAGTTTTCGAGCGAGCGCAGAGAGCGGGCGACGTGTGTCACGAACCAACGGTTTGGCACATAGGGACATTGAAATATTCGCACAAGCCCGAGGAGCCGAAGTCTTTATCGAATTGCCTACTGACAAAAGTTTACAGTTTATCAATTGTTTTACATAAATTGTAATATTTCCACATAGTACAGTGCAACGCGAGGTCCGAAATCGCTGACAAATTAAGGTAATAACTGGAAATATATGCAAGGCAATATAAGGTATATGTATAGCTTGGAAACTGTAATCGTTGCTCGCTCGCTCCGCTCGCTCGTAAAAATCCAGTCCAACCTCACAGCCGATCCGACACGTTCGCAAATTTGAAATATGTCTGCTCCTTATCGAATCACGAACGCAAGAGAGATTGGTTTTAGGTTAGGCTATAGTTTTCGAGCGAGCGCAGCGAGCGGGCGACGGGTAAAGTTGTGTCACGAACCAACGGTTTGGCACATAGGGACATTGAAATATTCGCACCAGCCCGAGGAGCCGAAAGTCTTTATCGAATTTCCTACTGACAAAAGTTTACAGTTTATCAATTGTTTTACATAAATAGTAATATTTCCACATAGTACAGTGCAACGCGATGTCCGAAATCGCTGACAAATTAAGGTAATAACAGGAAATATATGCAAGGCAATATAAGGTATATGTATAGCTTGGAAATTGTAATCGTTGCTCGCTCGCTCCGCTCGCTCGTAAAAAATCTAGTCCAACCTCACAGACGATCCGACACGTTCGCAAATTTGAAATATGTCTGCTCCTTATCGAATCACGAACACAAGAGAGATTGGTTTAGGTTAGGCTATAGTTTTCGAGCGAGCGCAGCGAGCCGGGGGGCGACGGGTAAAGTTGTGTCACGAACCAACGGTTTGGCACATAGGGACATTGAAATATTTGCACCAGCCCGCGGAGCCGGAAGGCTTTATCGAATTTCCTACTGACAAAAGTTTACAGTTTATCAATTGTTTTACATAAATAGTAATATTTCCACATAGTACAGTGCAACTCGAGGTCCGAAATCGCTGACAAATTAAGGTAATAACAGGAAATATATGCAAGGCAATATAAGGTGTATGTATAGCTTGGAAATTGTAATCGTTGCTCGCTCGCTCCGCTCGCTCGTAAAAATCTAGTCCAACCTCACAGCCGATCTGACACGTTCGCAAATTTGAAATATGTCTGCTTCTTATCGAATCACGAACGCAAGAGTGATTGGTTTTAGGTTAGGCTATAGTTTTGGAGCGAGCGCAGCGAGCGGGCGACGGGTAGAGTTGTGTCACGAACCAACGGTTTGGCACATAGGGACATTGAAATATTTGCACCAGCCCGCGGAGCCGGAAGGCTTTATCGAATTTCCTACTGACAAAAGTTTACAGTTTATCAATTGTTTTACATAAATAGTAATATTTCCACATAGTACAGTGCAACTCGAGGTCCGAAATCGCTGACAAATTAAGGTAATAACAGGAAATATATGCAAGGCAATATAAGGTATATGTATAGCTTGGAAATTGTAATCGTTGCTCGCTCGCTCCGCTCGCTCGTAAAAATCTAGTCCAACCTCACAGCCGATCCGACACGTTGGCAAATTTGAAATATGTCTGCTCCTTATCGAATCACGAACGCAAGAGAGATTGGTTTTAGGTTAGGCTATAGTTTTCGAGCGAGCGCAGCGAGCGGGCGACGGGTAAAGTTGTGTCACGAACCAACTGTTTGGCACATAGGGACATTGAAATATTCGCACCAGCCTGAGGAGCCGGAAATCTTTATCGAATTTCCTACTGACAAAAGTTTACAGTTTATCAATTGTTTTACATAAATAGTAATATTTCCACATAGTACAGTGCAACTCGAGGTCCGAAATCGCTGACAAATTAAGGTAAGAACAGGAAATATATGCAAGGCAATATAAGGTATATGTATAGCTTGGAAATTGTAATCGTTGCTCGCTCGCTCCGCTCGCTCGTAAAAATCTAGTCCCAACCTCACAGCCGATCCAACACGTTCGCAAATTTGATATATGTCTGCTTCTTATCGAATCACGAACGCAAGAGAGATTTGTTTTAGGTTAGGCTATAGTTTTCGAGCGAGCGCAGAGAGCGGGCGACGTGTGTCACGAACCAACGGTTTGGCACATAGGGACATTGAAATATTCGCACAAGCCCGAGGAGCCGGAAGTCTTTATCGAATTGCCTACTGACAAAAGTTTACAGTTTATCAATTGTTTTACATAAATTGTAATATTTCCACATAGTACAGTGCAACGCGAGGTCCGAAATCGCTGACAAATTAAGGTAATAACTGGAAATATATGCAAGGCAATATAAGGTATATGTATAGCTTGGAAACTGTAATCGTTGCTCGCTCGCTCCGCTCGCTCGTAAAAATCCAGTCCAACCTCACAGCCGATCCGACACGTTCGCAAATTTGAAATATGTCTGCTCCTTATCGAATCACGAACGCAAGAGAGATTGGTTTTAGGTTAGGCTATAGTTTTCGAGCGAGCGCAGCGAGCGGGCGACGTGTGTCACGAACCAACGGCTTGGCACATAGGGACATTGAAATATTCGCACAAGCCCGATGAGCCGGAAGTCTTTATCGAATTGCCTACTGACAAAAGTTTACAGTTTATCAATTGTTTTACATAAATAGTAATATTTCCACATAGTACAGTGCAACGCGAGCTCCGAAATCGCTGACAAATTAAGGTGATAACAGGAAATATATGCAAGGCAATATAAGGTATATGTATAGCTTGGAAATTGTAATCGTTACTCGCTCGCTCCGCTCGCTCGTAAAAATCTAGTCCAACCTCACAGCCGATCCGACACGTTCGCAAATTTGAAATATGTCTGCTCCTTATCGAATCACGAACGCAAGAGAGATTCGTTTTAGGTTAGGCTATAGTTTTCGAGCGAGCGCTGCGAGCGGGCGACGTGTGTCACGAACCAACCGTTTGGCACATAGGGACATTGAAATATTCGCACAAGCCCGAGGAGCCGGAAGTCTTTATCGAATTGCCTACTGACAAAAGTTTACAGTTTATCAATTGTTTTACATAAATAGTAATATTTCCACATAGTACAGTGCAACGCGAGGTCCGAAATCGCTGACAAATTAAGGTAATAACAGGAAATATATGCAAGGCAATATAAGGTATATGTATAGCTTGGAAATTGTAATCGTTGCTCGCTCGCTCCGCTCGCTCGTAAAAATCTAGTCCAACCTCACAGCCGATCCGACACGTTCGCAAATTTGAAATATGTCTGCTCCTTATCGAATCACGAACGCAAGAGAGATTGGTTTTAAGTTAGGCTATAGTTTTCGAGCGAGCGCAGCGAGCGGGAGACGCGTAAAGGTGTGTCACGCACCAACAGTTTGGCACATAGGGACATTGAAATATTCGCACCAGCCCGAGGAGCCGGAAGTCTTTATCGAATTGCCTACTGACAAAAGTTTACAGTTTATCAATTGTTTCACATAAATAGTAATATTTCCACATAGTACAGTGCAACGCCAGGTCCGAAATCGCTGACAAATTAAGGTAATAACAGGAAAAATATGCAAGGCAATATAAGCTATATGTATAGCTTGGAAATTGTAATCGTTGCTCGCTCGCTCCGCTCGCTCGTAAAAATCTAGTCCAACCTCACAGCCGATCCGACACGTTCGCAAATTTGAAATATGTCTGCTCCTTATCGAATCACGAACGCAAGAGAGATTGGTTTTAGGTTATGCTATAGTTTTCGAGCGAGCGCAGCGAGCGGGCGACGTGTGTCACGAACCAACGGTTTGGCACATAGGGACATTGAAATATTCGCACAAGCCCGAGGAGCCGGAAGTCTTTATCGAATTGCCTACTGACAAAAGTTTACAGTTTATCAATTGTTTTACATAAATAGTAATATTTCCACATAGTACAATGCAACGCGAGGTCCGAAATCGCTTACAAATGAAGGTAATAACAGGAAATATATGCAAGGCAATATAAGGTATATATATAGCTTGGAAATTGTAATCGATGCTCGCTCGCTCCACTCGAACGTAAAAATCTAGTCCAACCTCACAGCCGATCCGACACGTTCGCAAATTTTAAATATGTCTGCTCCTTATCGAATCACGAACGCAAGAGAGATTGGTTTTAGGTTAGGTTATAGTTTTCGAGCGAGCGCAGCGAGCGGGCGACGGGTAAAGTTGTGTCACGAACCAACGGTTTGGCACATAGGGACATTGAAATATTCGCACCAGCCCGAGGAGCCGGAAGTCTTTATCGAATTGCCTACTGACGAAAGTTTACAGTTTATCAATTGTTTTACATAAATAGTAATATTTCCACATAGTACAGTGCAACGCGAGGTCCGAAATCGCTGACAAATTAAGGTAATAACAGGAAATATATGCAAGGCAATATAAGCTATATGTATAGCTTGGAAATTGTAATCGTTGCTCGCTCGCTCCGCTCGCTCGTAAAAATCTAGTCCAACCTCACAGCCGATCCGACACGTTCGCAAATTTGAAATATGTCTGCTCCTTATCGAATCACGAACGCAAGAGAGATTGGTTTTAGGTTAGGCTATAGTTTTCGAGCGAGCGCAGCGAGCGGGCGACGCGTAAAGGTGTGTCACGCACCAACGGTTTGGCACATAGGGACATTGAAATATTCGCACCAGCCCGAGGAGCCGGAAGTCTTTATCGAATTGCCTACTGACAGAAGTTTACAGTTTATCAATTGTTTTACATAAATAGTAATATTTCCACATAGTACAGTGCAACGCGAGGTCCGAAATCGCTGACAAATTAAGGTAATAACAGGAAATATATGCAAGGCAATATAAGGTATATGTATAGCTTGGAAATTGTAATCGATGCTCGCTCGCTCCGCTCGCACGTAAAAATCTAGTCCAACCTCACAGCCGATCCGACACGTTCGGAAATTTTAAATATGTCTGCTCCTTATCGAATCACGAACGCAAGAGAGATTGGTTTTAGGTTAGGCTATAGTTTTCGAGCGAGCGCAGCGAGCGGGCGACGGGTAAAGTTGTGTCACGAACCAACGGTTTGGCACATAGGGACATTGAAATATTCGCACCAGCCCGAGGAGTCGGAAGTCTTTATCGAATTGCCTACTGACAAAAGTTTACAGTTTATCAATTGTTTTACATAAATAGTAATATTTCCACATAGTACAATGCAACGCGAGGTCCGAAATCGCTGACAAATTAAGGTAATAACAGGAAATATATGCAAGGCAATATAAGGTATATGTATAGCTTGGAAATTGTAATCGATGCTCGCTCGCTCCGCTCGCACGTAAAAATCTAGTCCAACCTCACAGCCGATCCGACACGTTCGCAAATTTTAAATATGTCTGCTCCTTATCGAATCACGAACGCAAGAGAGATTGGTTTTAGGTTAGGCTATAGTTTTCGAGCGAGCGCAGCGAGCGGGCGACGGGTAAAGTTGTGTCACGAACCAACGGTTTGGCACATAGGGACATTGAAATATTCGCACCAGCCCGAGGAGCCGGAAGTCTTTATCGAATTGCCTACTGACAGAAGTTTACAGTTTATCAATTGTTTTACATAAATAGTAATATTTCCACATAGTACAGTGCAACGCGAGGTCCGAAATCGCTGACAAATTAAGGTAATAACAGGAAATATATGCAAGGCAATATAAGGTATATGTATAGCTTGGAAATTGTAATCCTTGCTCGCTCGCTCCGCTCGCTCGTAAAAATCTAGTCCAACCTCACAGCCGATCCGACACGTTCGCAAATTTGAAATATGTCTCCTCCTTATCGAATCACGAACGCAAGAGAGATTGGTTTTAGGTTAGGCTATAGTTTTCGAGCGAGCGCAGCGAGCGGGCGTCGTGTGTCACGAACCAACGGTTTGGCACATAGGGACATTGAAATATTCGCACCAGCCCGAGGAACCGGAAGTCTTTATCGAATTGCCTACTGACAAAAGTTTACAGTTTATCAATTG
The DNA here is from genome assembly GCF_024516045.1 of Bombus affinis. Classification (NCBI taxonomy): domain Eukaryota; kingdom Metazoa; phylum Arthropoda; class Insecta; order Hymenoptera; family Apidae; genus Bombus; species Bombus affinis. Next base: position 29,344 of record NW_026109352.1, on the reverse strand, counting down.
TTTTACATAAATAGTAATATTTTCACATAGCACAATGCAACGCGAGGTCCGAAATCGCTGACAAATTAAGGTAATAACAGGAAATATATGCAAGGCAATATAAGGTATATGTATAGCTTGGAAATTGTAATCCTTGCTCGCTCGCTCCGCTCTCTCGTAAAAATCTAGTCCAACCTCACAGCCGATCCGACACGTTCGCAAATTTCAAATATGTCTGCTTCTTATCGAATCACGAACGCAAGAGAGATTGGTTTTAGGTTAGGCTATAGTTTTCGAGCGAGCGCAGCGAGCGGGCGACGGGTAAAGTTGTGTCACGAACCAACGGTTTGGCTCATAGGGACATTGAAATATTCGCACCAGCCCGAGGAGCCGGAAGTCTTTATCGAATTTCCTACTGACAAAAGTTTACAGTTTATCAATTGTTTTACATAAATAGTAATATTTCCACATAGTACAATGCAACGCGAGGTCCGAAATCGCTTACAAATGAAGGTAATAACAGGAAATATATGCAAGGCAATATAAGGTATATGTATAGCTTGGAAATTGTAATCGATGCTCGCTCGCTCCGCTCGAACGTAAAAATATAGTCCAACCTCACAGCCAATCCGACACGTTCGCAAATTTTAAATATGTCTGCTCCTTATCGAATCACGAACGCAAGAGAGATTGGTTTTAGGTTAGGTTATAGTTTTCGAGCGAGCGCAGCGAGCGGGCGACGGGTAAAGTTGTGTCACGAACCAACGGTTTGGCACATAGGGACATTGAAATATTCGCACCAGCCCGAGGAGCCGGAAGTCTTTATCGAATTGCCTACTGACGAAAGTTTACAGTTTATCAATTGTTTTACATAAATAGTAATATTTCCACATAGTACAGTGCAACGCGAGGTCCGAAATCGCTGACAAATTAAGGTAATAACAGGAAATATATGCAAGGCAATATAAGCTATATGTATAGCTTGGAAATTGTAATCGTTGCTCGCTCGCTCCGCTCGCTCGTAAAAATCTAGTTCAACCTCACAGCCGATCCGACACGTTCGCAAATTTGAAATATGTCTGCTCCTTATCGAATCACGAACGCAAGAGAGATTGGTTCTAGGTTAGGCTATAGTTTTCGAGCGAGCGCAGCGAGCGGGCGACGCGTAAAGGTGTGTCATGCACCAACGGTTTAGCACATAGGGACATTGAAATATTCGCACCAGCCCGAGGAGCCGGAAGTCTTTATCGAATTGCCTACTGACAGAAGTTTACAGTTTATCAATTGTTTTACATAAATAGTAATATTTCCACATAGTACAGTGCAACGCGAGGTCCGAAATCGCTGACAAATTAAGGTAATAACAGGAAATATATGCAAGGCAATATAAGGTATATGTATAGCTTGGAAATTGTAATCGATGCTCGCTCGCTCCGCTCGCACGTAAAAATCTAGTCCAACCTCACAGCCGATCCGACACGTTCGGAAATTTTAAATATGTCTGCTCCTTATCGAATCACGAACGCAAGAGAGATTGGTTTTAGGTTAGGCTATAGTTTTCGAGCGAGCGCAGCGAACGGGCGACGGGTAAAGTTGTGTCACGAACCAACGGTTTGGCACATAGGGACATTGAAATATTCGCACCAGCCCGAGGAGCCGGAAGTCGTTATCGAATTGCCTACTGACAAAAGTTTACAGTTTATCAATTGTTTTACATAAATAGTAATATTTCCACATAGTACAGTGCAACGCGAGGTCCGAAATCGCTGACAAATTAAGGTAATAACAGGAAATATATGCAAGGCAATATAAGGTATATGTATAGCTTGGAAATTGTAATCGTTGCTCGCTCGCTCCGCTCGCTCGTAAAAATCTAGTCCAACCTCACAGCCGATCCGACACGCTCGCAAGTTTGAAATATGTCTGCTCCTTATCGAATCACGAACGCAAGAGAGATTGGTTTTAGGTTAGGCTATAGTTTTCGAGCGAGCGCAGCGAGCGGGCGACGGGTAAAGTTGTGTCACGAACCAACGGTTTGGCACATAGGGACATTGAAATATTCGCACCAGCCCGAGGAGTCGGAAGTCTTTATCGAATTGCCTACTGACAAAAGTTTACAGTTTATCAATTGTTTTACATAAATAGTAATATTTCCACATAGTACAATGCAACGCGAGGTCCGAAATCGCTGACAAATTAAGGTAATGACAGGAAATATATGCAAGGCAATATAAGGTATATGTATAGCTTGGAAATTGTAATCCTTGCTCGCTCGCTCCGCTCGCTCGTAAAAATCTAGTCATAACCTCACAGCCGATCCGACACGTTCGCAAATTTGAAATATGTCTGCTCCTTATCGAATCACGAACGCGAGAGAGATTGGTTTGAGGTTAGGCTATAGTTTTCGTGCGAGCGCAGCGAGCGGGCGACGTGTGTCACGACCCAACGGTTTGGCACATAGGGACATTGAAATATTCGCACAAGCCCGAGGAGCCGGAAGTCTTTATCGAATTGCCTACTGACAAAAGTTTACAGTTTATCAATTGTGTTACATAAATAGTAATATTTCCACATAGTACAGTGCAACGCGAGGTCCGAAATCGCTGACAAATTAAGGTAATAACAGGAAATATATGCAAGGCAATATAAGGTATATGTATAGCTTGGAAATTGTAATCGATGCTCGCTCGCTCCGCTCGGACGTAAAAATCTAGTCCAACCTCACAGCCGATCCGACACGTTCGCAAATTTGAAATATGTCTGCTCCTTATCGAATCACGAACGCAAGAGAGATTGGTTTTAGGTTAGGTTATAGTTTTCGAGCGAGCGTAGCGAGCGGGCGACGGGTAAAGTTGTGTCACGAACCAACGGTTTGGCACATAGGGACATTGAAATATTCGCACCAGCCCGAGGAGCCGGAAGTATTTATCGAATTGCCTACTGACAAAAGTTTACAGTTTATCAATTGTTTTACATAAATAGTAATATTTCCACATAGTACAGTGCAACGCGAGGTCCGAAATCGCTGACAAATTTAGGTAATAACAGGAAATATAAGCAAGGCAATATAAGGTATATGTATAGCTTGGAAATTGTAATCGTTGCTCGCTCGCTCCGCTCGCTCGTAAAAATCTAGTCCAACCTCACAGCCGATCCGACACGTTCGCAAATTTGAAATATGTCTGCTCCTTATCGAATCACGAACGCAAGAGAGATTGGTTTTATGTTAGGCTATAGTTTTCGAGCGAGCGCAGCGAGCGGGCGACGGGTAAAGTTGTGTCACGAACCAACGGTTTGGCACATAGGTACATTGAAATATTCGCACCAGCCCGAGGAGCCGGAAGTCTTTATCGAATTGCCTACTTACGAAAGTTTACAGTTTATCAATTGTTTTACATAAATAGTAATATTTCCACATAGTACAGTGCAACGCGAGGTCCGAAATCGCTGACAAATTAAGGTAACAACAGGAAATATATGCAAGGCAATATAAGGTATATGTATAGCTTGGAAATTGTAATCCTTGCTCGCTCGCTCCGCTCGGTCGTAAAAATCTAGTCCAACCTCACAGCCGATCCGACACGTTCGCAAATTTGAAATATGTCTGCTCCTTATCTAATCACGAACGCAAGAGAGATTGGTTTTAGGTTAGGCTATAGTTTTCGAGCGAGCGCAGCGAGCGGGCGTCGTGTGTCACGAACCAACGGTTTGGCACATAGGGACATTGAAATATTCGCACCAGCCCGAGGAGCCGGAAGTCTTTATCGAATTGCCTACTGACAAAAGTTTACAGTTTATCAATTGTTTTACATAAATAGTAATATTTCCACATAGTACAATGCAACGCGAGGTCCGAAATCGCTGACAAATTAAGGTAATAACAGGAAATATATGCAAGGCAATATAAGGTATATGTATAGCTTGGAAATTGTAATCCTTGCTCGCTCGCTCCGCTCGCTCGTAAAAATCTAGTCCAACCTCACAGCCGATCCGACACGTTCGCAAATTTGAAATATGTCTGCTTCTTATCGAATCTCGAACGCAAGAGAGATTGGTTTTAGGTTAGGCCATAGTTTTTGAGCGAGCGCAGCGAGCGGGCGACGGGTAAAGTTGTGTCACGAACCAACGGTTTGGCACATAGGGACATTGAAATATTCGCACCAGCCCGAGGAGCCGGAAGTCTTTATCGAATTGCCTACTGACAGAAGTTTACAGTTTATCAATTGTTTTACATAAATAGTAATATTTCCACATAGTACAGTGCAACGCGAGGTCCGAAATCGCTGACAAATTAAGGTAATAACAGGAAATATATGCAAGGCAATATAAGGTATATGTATAGCTTGGAAATTGTAATCCTTGCTCGCTCGCTCCGCTCGCTCGTAAAAATCTAGTCCAACCTCACAGCCGATCCGACACGTTCGCAAATTTGAAATATGTCTGCTCCTTATCGAATCACGAACGCAAGAGAGATTGGTTTTAGGTTAGGCTATAGTTTTCGAGCGAGCGCAGCGAGCGGGCGTCGTGTGTCACGAACCAACGGTTTGGCACATAGGGACATTGAAATAATCGCACCAGCCCGAGGAGCCGGAAGTCTTTATCGAATTGCCTACTGACAAAAGTTTACAGTTTATCAATTGTTTTACATAAATAGTAATATTTCCACATAGTACAATGCAACGCGAGGTCCGAAATCGCTGACAAATTAAGGTAATAACAGGAAATATATGCAAGGCAATATAAGGTATATGTATAGCTTGGAAATTGTAATCCTTGCTCGCTCGCTCCGCTCGCTCGTAAAAATCTAGTCCAACCTCACAGCCGATCCGACACGTTCGCAAATTTGAAATATGTCTGCTTCTTATCGAATCTCGAACGCAAGAGAGATTGGTTTTAGGTTAGGCTATAGTTTTCGAGCGAGCGCAGCGAGCGGGCGACGGGTAAAGTTGTGTCACGAACCAACGGTTTGGCACATAGGGACATTGAAATATTCGCACCAGCCCGAGGAGCCGGAAGTCTTTATCGAATTGCCTACTGACAGAAGTTTACAGTTTATCAATTGTTTTACATAAATAGTAATATTTCCACATAGTACAGTGCAACGCGAGGTCCGAAATCGCTGACAAATTAAGGTAATAACAGGAAATATATGCAAGGCAATATAAGGTATATGTATAGCTTGGAAATTGTAATCCTTGCTCGCTCGCTCCGCTCGCTCGTAAAAATCTAGTCCAACCTCACAGCCGATCCGACACGTTCGCAAATTTGAAATATGTCTGCTCCTTATCGAATCACGAACGCAAGAGAGATTGGTTTTAGGTTAGGCTATAGTTTTCGAGCGAGCGCAGCGAACGGGCGACGGGTAAAGTTGTGTCACGAACCAACGGTTTGGCACATAGGGACATTGAAATATTCGCACCAGCCCGAGGAGCCGGAAGTCTTTATCGAATTGCCTACTGACAAAAGTTTACAGTTTATCAATTGTTTTACATAAATAGTAATATTTCCACATAGTACAGTGCAACGCGAGGTCCGAAATCGCTGACAAATTAAGGTAATAACAGGAAATATATGCAAGGCAATATAAGGTATATGTATAGCTTGGAAATTGTAATCGTTGCTCGCTCGCTCCGCTCGCTCGTAAAAATCTAGTCCAACCTCACAGCCGATCCGACACGCTCGCAAGTTTGAAATATGTCTGCTCCTTATCGAATCACGAACGCAAGAGAGATTGGTTTTAGGTTAGGCTATAGTTTTCGAGCGAGCGCAGCGAGCGGGCGACGGGTAAAGTTGTGTCACGAACCAACGGTTTGGCACATAGGGACATTGAAATATTCGCACCAGCCCGAGGAGTCGGAAGTCTTTATCGAATTGCCTACTGACAAAAGTTTACAGTTTATCAATTGTTTTACATAAATAGTAATATTTCCACATAGTACAATGCAACGCGAGGTCCGAAATCGCTGACAAATTAAGGTAATAACAGGAAATATATGCAAGGCAATATAAGGTATATGTATAGCTTGGAAATTGTAATCCTTGCTCGCTCGCTCCGCTCGCTCGTAAAAATCTAGTCATAACCTCACAGCCGATCCGACACGTTCGCAAATTTGAAATATGTCTGCTCCTTATCGAATCACGAACGCGAGAGAGATTGGTTTTAGGTTAGGTTATAGTTTTCGAGCGAGCGTAGCGAGCGGGCGACGGGTAAAGTTGTGTCACGAACCAACGGTTTGGCACATAGGGACATTGAAATATTCGCACCAGCCCGAGGAGCCGGAAGTATTTATCGAATTGCCTACTGACAAAAGTTTACAGTTTATCAATTGTTTTACATAAATAGTAATATTTCCACATAGTACAGTGCAACGCGAGGTCCGAAATCGCTGACAAATTTAGGTAATAACAGGAAATATAAGCAAGGCAATATAAGGTATATGTATAGCTTGGAAATTGTAATCGTTGCTCGCTCGCTCCGCTCGCTCGTAAAAATCTAGTCCAACCTCACAGCCGATCCGACACGTTCGCAAATTTGAAATATGTCTGCTCCTTATCGAATCACGAACGCAAGAGGGATTGGTTTTAGGTTAGGCTATAGTTTTCGAGCGAGCGCAGCGAGCGGGCGACGCGTAAAGGTGTGTCATGCACCAACGGTTTGGCACATAGGGACATTGAAATATTCGCACCAGCCCGAGGAGCCGGAAGTCTTTATCGAATTGCCTACTGACAAAAGTTTACAGTTTATCAATTGTTTTACATAAATAGTAATATTTCCACATAGTGCAGTGCAACGCGAGGTCCGAAATCGCTGACAAATTAAGGTAATAACAGGAAATATATGCAAGGCAATATAAGGTATATGTATAGCTTGGAAATTGTAATCCTTGCTCGCTCGCTCCGCTCGCTCGTAAAAATCTAGTCATAACCTCACAGCCGATCCGACACGTTCGCAAATTTGAAATATGTCTGCTCCTTATCGAATCACGAACGCGAGAGAGATTGGTTTTAGGTTAGGTTATAGTTTTCGAGCGAGCGTAGCGAGCGGGCGACGGGTAAAGTTGTGTCACGAACCAACGGTTTGGCACATAGGGACATTGAAATATTCGCACCAGCCCGAGGAGCCGGAAGTATTTATCGAATTGCCTACTGACAAAAGTTTACAGTTTATCAATTGTTTTACATAAATAGTAATATTTCCACATAGTACAGTGCAACGCGAGGTCCGAAATCGCTGACAAATTTAGGTAATAACAGGAAATATAAGCAAGGCAATATAAGGTATATGTATAGCTTGGAAATTGTAATCGTTGCTCGCTCGCTCCGCTCGCTCGTAAAAATCTAGTCCAACCTCACAGCCGATCCGACACGTTCGCAAATTTGAAATATGTCTGCTCCTTATCGAATCACGAACGCAAGAGAGATTGGTTTTAGGTTAGGCTATAGTTTTCGAGCGAGCGCAGCGAGCGGGCGACGCGTAAAGGTGTGTCATGCACCAACGGTTTGGCACATAGGGACATTGAAATATTCGCACCAGCCCGAGGAGCCGGAAGTCTTTATCGAATTGCCTACTGACAAAAGTTTACAGTTTATCAATTGTTTTACATAAATAGTAATATTTCCACATAGTACAGTGCAACGCGAGGTCCGAAATCGCTGACAAATTTAGGTAATAACAGGAAATATATGCAAGGCAATATAAGGTATATGTATAGCTTGGAAATTGTAATCCTTGCTCGCTCGCTCCGCTCGCTCGTAAAAATCTAGTCATAACCTCACAGCCGATCCGACACGTTCGCAAATTTGAAATATGTCTGCTCCTTATCGAATCACGAACGCGAGAGAGATTGGTTTTAGGTTAGGTTATAGTTTTCGAGCGAGCGTAGCGAGCGGGCGACGGGTAAAGTTGTGTCACGAACCAACGGTTTGGCACATAGGGACATTGAAATATTCGCACCAGCCCGAGGAGCCGGAAGTATTTATCGAATTGCCTACTGACAAAAGTTTACAGTTTATCAATTGTTTTACATAAATAGTAATATTTCCACATAGTACAGTGCAACGCGAGGTCCGAAATCGCTGACAAATTTAGGTAATAACAGGAAATATAAGCAAGGCAATATAAGGTATATGTATAGCTTGGAAATTGTAATCGTTGCTCGCTCGCTCCGCTCGCTCGTAAAAATCTAGTCCAACCTCACAGCCGATCCGACACGTTCGCAAATTTGAAATATGTCTGCTCCTTATCGAATCACGAACGCAAGAGAGATTGGTTTTAGGTTAGGCTATAGTTTTCGAGCGAGCGCAGCGAGCGGGCGACGCGTAAAGGTGTGTCATGCACCAACGGTTTGGCACATAGGGACATTGAAATATTCGCACCAGCCCGAGGAGCCGGAAGTCTTTATCGAATTGCCTACTGACAAAAGTTTACAGTTTATCAATTGTTTTACATAAATAGTAATATTTCCACATAGTGCAGTGCAACGCGAGGTCCGAAATCGCTGACAAATTAAGGTAATAACAGGAAATATATGCAAGGCAATATAAGGTATATGTATAGCTTGGAAATTGTAATCGTTGCTCGCTCGCTCCGCTCGCTCGTAAAAATCTAGTCCAACCTCACAGCCGATCCGACACGCTCGCAAGTTTGAAATATGTCTGCTCCTTATCGAATCACGAACGCAAGAGAGATTGGTTTTAGGTTAGGCTATAGTTTTCGAGCGAGCGCAGCGAGCGGGCGACGGGTAAAGTTGTGTCACGAACCAACGGTTTGGCACATAGGGACATTGAAATATTCGCACCAACCCGAGGAGTCGGAAGTCTTTATCGAATTGCCTACTGACAAAAGTTTACAGTTTATCAATTGTTTTACATAAATAGTAATATTTCCACATAGTACAATGCAACGCGAGGTCCGAAATCGCTGACAAATTAAGGTAATAACAGGAAATATATGCAAGGCAATATAAGGTATATGTATAGCTTGGAAATTGTAATCCTTGCTCGCTCGCTCCGCTCGCTCGTAAAAATCTAGTCATAACCTCACAGCCGATCCGACACGTTCGCAAATTTGAAATATGTCTGCTCCTTATCGAATCACGAACGCGAGAGAGATTGGTTTTAGGTTAGGCTATAGTTTTCGTGCGAGCGCAGCGAGCGGGCGACGTGTGTCACGAACCAACGGTTTGGCACATAGGGACATTGAAATATTCGCACAAGCCCGAGGTGCCGGAAGTCTTTATCGAATTGCCTACTGACAAAAGTTTACAGTTTATCAATTGTGTTACATAAATAGTAATATTTCCACATAGTACAGTGCAACGCGAGGTCCGAAATCGCTGACAAATTAAGGTAATAACAGGAAATATATGCAAGGCAATATAAGGTATAGGTATAGCTTGGAAATTGTAATCGATGCTCGCTCGCTCCGCTCGCACGTAAAAATCTAGTCCAACCTCACAGCCGATCCGACACGTTCGCAAATTTGAAATATGTCTGCTCCTTATCGAATCACGAACGCAAGAGAGATTGGTTTTAGGTTAGGTTATAGTTTTCGAGCGAGCGTAGCGAGCGGGCGACGGGTAAAGTTGTGTCACGAACCAACGGTTTGGCACATAGGGTCATTGAAATATTCGCACCAGCCCGAGGAGCCGGAAGTATTTATCGAATTGCCTACTGACAAAAGTTTACAGTTTATCAATTGTTTTACATAAATAGTAATATTTCCACATAGTACAGTGCAACGCGAGGTCCGAAATCGCTGACAAATTTAGGTAATAACAGGAAATATAAGCAAGGCAATATAAGGTATATGTATAGCTTGGAAATTGTAATCGTTGCTCGCTCGCTCCGCTCGCTCGTAAAAATCTAGTCCAACCTCACAGCCGATCCGACACGTTCGCAAATTTGAAATATGTCTGCTCCTTATCGAATCACGAACGCAAGAGAGATTGGTTTTAGGTTAGGCTATAGTTTTCGAGCGAGCGCAGCGAGCGGGCGTCGTGTGTCACGAACCAACGGTTTGGCACATAGGGACATTGAAATATTCGCACCAGCCCGAGGAGCCGGAAGTCTTTATCGAATTGCCTACTGACAAAAGTTTACAGTTTATCAATTGTTTTACATAAATAGTAATATTTCCACATAGTACAATGCAACGCGAGGTCCGAAATCGCTGACAAATTAAGGTAATAACAGGAAATATATGCAAGGCAATATAAGGTATATGTATAGCTTGGAAATTGTAATCCTTGCTCGCTCGCTCCGCTCGCTCGTAAAAATCTAGTCCAACCTCACAGCCGATCCGACACGTTCGCAAATTTGAAATATGTCTGCTTCTTATCGAATCTCGAACGCAAGAGAGATTGGTTTTAGGTTAGGCTATAGTTTTCGAGCGAGCGCAGCGAGCAGGCGACGGGTAAAGTTGTGTCACGAACCAACGGTTTGGCACATAGGGACATTGAAATATTCGCACCAGCCCGAGGAGCCGGAAGTCTTTATCGAATTGCCTACTGACAGAAGTTTACAGTTTATCAATTGTTTTACATAAATAGTAATATTTCCACATAGTACAGTGCAACGCGAGGTCCGAAATCGCTGACAAATTAAGGTAATAACAGGAAATATATGCAAGGCAATATAAGGTATATGTATAGCTTGGAAATTGTAATCCTTGCTCGCTCGCTCCGCTCGCTCGTAAAAATCTAGTCCAACCTCACAGCCGATCCGACACGTTCGCAAATTTGAAATATGTCTGCTCCTTATCGAATCACGAACGCAAGAGAGATTGGTTTTAGGTTAGGCTATAGTTTTCGAGCGAGCGCAGCGAACGGGCGACGGGTAAAGTTGTGTCACGAACCAACGGTTTGGCACATAGGGACATTGAAATATTCGCACCAGCCCGAGGAGCCGGAAGTCTTTATCGAATTGCCTACTGACAAAAGTTTACAGTTTATCAATTGTTTTACATAAATAGTAATATTTCCACATAGTACAGTGCAACGCGAGGTCCGAAATCGCTGACAAATTAAGGTAATAACAGGAAATATATGCAAGGCAATATATGGTATATGTATAGCTTGGAAATTGTAATCGTTGCTCGCTCGCTCCGCTCGCTCGTAAAAATCTAGTCCACCCTCACAGCCGATCCGACACGCTCGCAAGTTTGAAATATGTCTGCTCCTTATCGAATCACGAACGCAAGAGAGATTGGTTTTAGGTTAGGCTATAGTTTTCGAGCGAGCGCAGCGAGCGGGCGACGGGTAAAGTTGTGTCACGAACCAACGGTTTGGCACATAGGGACATTGAAATATTCGCACCAGCCCGAGGAGTCGGAAGTCTTTATCGAATTGCCTACTGACAAAAGTTTACAGTTTATCAATTGTTTTACATAAATAGTAATATTTCCACATAGTACAATGCAACGCGAGGTCCGAAATCGCTGACAAATTAAGGTAATAACAGGAAATATATGCAAGGCAATATAAGGTATATGTATAGCTTGGAAATTGTAATCCTTGCTCGCTCGCTCCGCTCGCTCGTAAAAATCTAGTCATAACCTCACAGCCGATCCGACACGTTCGCAAATTTGAAATATGTCTGCTCCTTATCGAATCACGAACGCGAGAGAGATTGGTTTTAGGTTAGGTTATAGTTTTCGAGCGAGCGTAGCGAGCGGGCGACGGGTAAAGTTGTGTCACGAACCAACGGTTTGGCACATAGGGACATTGAAATATTCGCACCAGCCCGAGGAGCCGGAAGTATTTATCGAATTGCCTACTGACAAAAGTTTACAGTTTATCAATTGTTTTACATAAATAGTAATATTTCCACATAGTACAGTGCAACGCGAGGTCCGAAATCGCTGACAAATTTAGGTAATAACAGGAAATATAAGCAAGGCAATATAAGGTATATGTATAGCTTGGAAATTGTAATCGTTGCTCGCTCGCTCCGCTCGCTCGTAAAAATCTAGTCCAACCTCACAGCCGATCCGACACGTTCGCAAATTTGAAATATGTCTGCTCCTTATCGAATCAGGAACGCAAGAGAGATTGGTTTTAGGTTAGGCTATAGTTTTCGAGCGAGCGCAGCGAGCGGGCGACGCGTAAAGGTGTGTCATGCACCAACGGTTTGGCACATAGGGACATTGAAATATTCGCACCAGCCCGAGGAGCCGGAAGTCTTTATCGAATTGCCTACTGACAAAAGTTTACAGTTTATCAATTGTTTTACATAAATAGTAATATTTCCACATAGTGCAGTGCAACGCGAGGTCCGAAATCGCTGACAAATTAAGGTAATAACAGGAAATATATGCAAGGCAATATAAGGTATATGTATAGCTTGGAAATTGTAATCCTTGCTCGCTCGCTCCGCTCGCTCGTAAAAATCTAGTCATAACCTCACAGCCGATCCGACACGTTCGCAAATTTGAAATATGTCTGCTCCTTATCGAATCACGAACGCGAGAGAGATTGGTTTTAGGTTATGTTATAGTTTTCGAGCGAGCGTAGCGAGCGGGCGACGGGTAAAGTTGTGTCACGAACCAACGGTTTGGCACATAGGGACATTGAAATATTCGCACCAGCCCGAGGAGCCGGAAGTATTTATCGAATTGCCTACTGACAAAAGTTTACAGTTTATCAATTGTTTTACATAAATAGTAATATTTCCACATAGTACAGTGCAACGCGAGGTCCGAAATCGCTGACAAATTTAGGTAATAACAGGAAATATAAGCAAGGCAATATAAGGTATATGTATAGCTTGGAAATTGTAATCGTTGCTCGCTCGCTCCGCTCGCTCGTAAAAATCTAGTCCAACCTCACAGCCGATCCGACACGTTCGCAAATTTGAAATATGTCTGCTCCTTATCGAATCACGAACGCAAGAGAGATTGGTTTTAGGTTAGGCTATAGTTTTCGAGCGAGCGCAGCGAGCGGGCGACGCGTAAAGGTGTGTCATGCACCAACGGTTTGGCACATAGGGACATTGAAATATTCGCACCAGCCCGAGGAGCCGGAAGTCTTTATCGAATTGCCTACTGACAAAAGTTTACAGTTTATCAATTGTTTTACATAAATAGTAATATTTCCACATAGTGCAGTGCAACGCGAGGTCCGAAATCGCTGACAAATTAAGGTAATAACAGGAAATATATGCAAGGCAATATAAGGTATATGTATAGCTTGGAAATTGTAATCGTTGCTCGCTCGCTCCGCTCGCTCGTAAAAATCTAGTCCAACCTCACAGCCGATCCGACACGCTCGCAAGTTTGAAATATGTCTGCTCCTTATCGAATCACGAACGCAAGAGAGATTGGTTTTAGGTTAGGCTATAGTTTTCGAGCGAGCGCAGCGAGCGGGCGACGGGTAAAGTTGTGTCACGAACCAACGGTTTGGCACATAGGGACATTGAAATATTCGCACCAGCCCGAGGAGTCGGAAGTCTTTATCGAATTGCCTACTGACAAAAGTTTACAGTTTATCAATTGTTTTACATAAATAGTAATATTTCCACATAGTACAATGCAACGCGAGGTCCGAAATCGCTGACAAATTAAGGTAATAACAGGAAATATATGCAAGGCAATATAAGGTATATGTATAGCTTGGAAATTGTAATCCTTGCTCGCTCGCTCCGCTCGCTCGTAAAAATCTAGTCATAACCTCACAGGCGATCCGACACGTTCGCAAATTTGAAATATGTCTGCTCCTTATCGAATCACGAACGCGAGGGAGATTGGTTTTAGGTTAGGCTATAGTTTTCGTGCGAGCGCAGCGAGCGGGCGACGTGTGTCACGAACCAACGGTTTGGCACATAGGGACATTGAAATATTCGCACAAGCCCGAGGTGCCGGAAGTCTTTATCGAATTGCCTACTGACAAAAGTTTACAGTTTATCAATTGTGTTACATAAATAGTAATATTTCCACATAGTACAGTGCAACGCGAGGTCCGAAATCGCTGACAAATTAAGGTAATAACAGGAAATATATGCAAGGCAATATAAGGTATATGTATAGCTTGGAAATTGTAATCGATGCTCGCTCGCTCCGCTCGCACGTAAAAATCTAGTCCAACCTCACAGCCGATCCGACACGTTCGCAAATTTGAAATATGTCTGCTCCTTATCGAATCACGAACGCAAGAGAGATTGGTTTTAGGTTAGGTTATAGTTTTCGAGCGAGCGTAGCGAGCGGGCGACGGGTAAAGTTGTGTCACGAACCAACGGTTTGGCACATAGGGTCATTGAAATATTCGCACCAGCCCGAGGAGCCGGAAGTATTTATCGAATTGCCTACTGACAAAAGTTTACAGTTTATCAATTGTTTTACATAAATAGTAATATTTCCACATAGTACAGTGCAACGCGAGGTCCGAAATCGCTGACAAATTTAGGTAATAACAGGAAATATAAGCAAGGCAATATAAGGTATATGTATAGCTTGGAAATTGTAATCGTTGCTCGCTCGCTCCGCTCGCTCGTAAAAATCTAGTCCAACCTCACAGCCGATCCGACACGTTCGCAAATTTGAAATATGTCTGCTCCTTATCGAATCACGAACGCAAGAGAGATTGGTTTTAGGTTAGGCTATAGTTTTCGAGCGAGCGCAGCGAGCGGGCGACGGGTAAAGTTGTGTCACGAACCAACGGTTTGGCACATAGGTACATTGAAATATTCGCACCAGCCCCAGGAGCCGGAAGTCTTTATCGAATTGCCTACTTACGAAAGTTTACAGTTTATCAATTGTTTTACATAAATAGTAATACTTCCACATAGCACAGTGCAACGCGAGGTCCGAAATCGCTGACAAATTAAGGTAATAACAGGAAATATATGCAAGGCAATATAAGGTATATGTATAGCTTGGAAATTGTAATCCTTGCTCGCTCGCTCCGCTCGGTCGTAAAAATCTAGTCCAACCTCACAGCCGATCCGACACGTTCGTAAATTTGAAATATGTCTGCTCCTTATCGAATCACGGACGCAAGAGAGATTGGTTTTAGGTTAGGCTATAGTTTTCGAGCGAGCGCAGCGAGCGGGCGTCGTGTGTCACGAACCAACGGTTTGGCACATAGGGACATTGAAATATTCGCACCAGCCCGAGGAACCGGAAGTCTTTATCGAATTGCCTACTGACAAAAGTTTACAGTTTATCAATTGTTTTACCTAAATAGTAATATTTCCACGTAGCACAATGCAACGCGAGGTCCGAAATCGCTGACAAATTAAGGTAATAACAGGAATTATATGCAAGGCAATATAAGGTATATGTATATCTTGGAAATTGTAATCCTTGCTCGCTCGCTCCGCTCGCTCGTAAAAATCTAGTCCAACCTCACAGCCGATCCGACACGTTCGCAAATTTGAAATATGTCTGCTTCTTATCGAATCACGAACGCAAGAGAGATTAGTTTTAGGTTAGGCTATAGCTTTCGAGCGAGCGCAGCGAGCGGGCGACGGGTAAAGTTGTGTCACGAACCAACGGTTTGGCTCATAGGGACATTGAAATATTCGCACAAGCCCGAGGAGCCGGAAGTCTTTATCGAATTGCCTACTGACAAAAGTTTACAGTTTATCAATTGTGTTACATAAATAGTAATATTTCCACATAGTACAGTGCAACGCGAGGTCCGAAATCGCTGACAAATTAAGGTAACAACAGGAAATATATGCAAGGCATTATAAGGTATATGTATAGCTTGGAAACTGTAATCGTTGCTCGCTCGCTCCGCTCGCTCGTAAAAATCCAGTCCAACCTCACAGCCGATCCGACACGTTCGCAAAATTGAAATATGTCTTCTCCTTATCGAATCACGAACGCAAGAGAGATTGGTTTTAGGTTAGGCTGTAGTTTTCGAGCGGCCGCAGCGAGCGGGCGACGTGTGTCACGAACCAACGGTTTGGCACATAGGGACATTGAAATATTCGCACAAGCCCGAGGAGCCGGAAGTCTTTATCGAATTGCCTACTGACAAAAGTTTACAGTTTATCAATTGTGTTACATAAATAGTAATATTTCCACATAGTACAGTGCAACGCGAGGTCCGAAATCGCTGACAAATTAAGGTAACAACAGGAAATATATGCAAGGCAATATAAGGTATATGTATAGCTTGGAAATTGTAATCGTTGCTCGCTCGCTCCGCTCGCTCGTAAAAATCTAGTCCAACCTCACAGCCGATCCGACACGTTCGCAAATTTGAAATATGTCTGCTCCTTATCGAATCACGAACGCAAGAGAGATTGGTTTTAGGTTAGGCTATAGTTTTCGAGCGAGCGCAGCGAGCGGGCGACGGGCGACGTGTGTCACGAACCAACGGTTTGGCACATAGGGACATTGAAATATTCGCACCAGCCCGAGGAGCCGGAAGTGTTTATCGAATTGCCTACTGACAAAAGGTTACAGTTTATCAATAGTTTCACATAATAGTAATATTTCCCCACTGTACAGTGCAAAATGAGGTCCGTAATCGCTCACAAAATTAGGTAATAACAGGAAATATATGCAAAGCAATAGAAGGTATAAGTGTAACTTGGAAATTGCGATCGTTGCTCGCTCGCTCCGGTCGCTCGTAAAAATCTAGCCCAACCTCACAACCGATCGGACACGTTCCCAAATTTGAAATATGTCGCCTCCATATCGAATGACGATCGCAAGCGGGATTGGTTTTAGGTTATGCTATAGTGTTCGAGCGAGCGCAGCGAGCGATTGACGTGAAAAGGAGTGTCATAAACCAACGGTTTGGCACATGACGACATTGAAATATTCGCACCAGCCTGAGGAGCCGGAAGTATTTATCGAATTGCCTACTCACAAAAGGTTACAGTTTATCAATAGTTTCACATAATAGTAATATTTCCCCACTGTACATTGCAACATGATGTCCGTAATCGCTCACGAAATTAGGTAATAACAGGAAATATATGCAAAACAGTAGAAAGTATAAGTGTAGCTTGGAAATTGTGATCGTTGCTCGCTCGCACCGCTCGCTCGTAAAAATCTAGCCCAACCTCACAACCGATCGGACACGTTCCCAAATTTGAAATAAGTCGCCTCCATATCGAATGACGATCGCAAGCGGGATTGGTTTTAGGTTATGCTATAGTTTTCGAGCGAGCGCAGCGAGCGATTGACGTGAAAAGGAGTGTCATAAACCAACGGTTTGGCACATGAGGACATTGAAATATTCGCACCAACCTGAGGAGCCGGAAGTGTTTATCGAATTGCCTACTGACAAAAGGTTACAGTTTATCAATAGTTTCACATAATAGTAATATTTCCCCACTGTACAGTGCAACATGATGTCCGTAATCGCTCACGAAATTAGGTAATAACAGGAAATATATGCAAGACAGTAGAAGGTATAAGTGTAGCTTGGAAATTGTGATCGTTGCTCGCTCGCTCCGCTCGCACGTAAAAATCTAGTCCAACCTCACAACCGATCGAACACGTTCCCAAATTTGAAATAAGTCGCTCCCATATCGAATGACGAACGTAAGCGGGATTGGTTTTAGGTTAGGCTATAGTTTTCGAGCGAGCGCGGCGAGCGAGGGTCGCGTAAATGTGTGTCACAAACCAACGGTTTGGCACATAGGAACATTGAAATATTCTCACCACCCCGAGGAGCCGGAAGTCTTTATCAAATTGCCTACTGACAAAAGGTTACAGTTTATGAATAGTTTCACATAAATAGCAACATTTCCACATAGTACAGTGCAATGTGATGTCAGAAATGTCTGACAAAATTAGGCAATAACACGAAATATATGCAAGGCAATATAAGGTATATGTATAGCTTGGAAATTGTGATCGTTGCTCGCTCGCTCCGCTCGCTCGTAAAAATCTAGTCCAACCTCACAACCGATCCGACACGTTCCCGAATTTGAAATAAGTCGCCAACATATCGTATAACGAACGCAAGAGGGAATGGTTTAGATTAGGCTATAGTTTTCGAGCGAGCGCGGCGAGCGAGGGTCGCGTAAATGTGTGTCACAAACCAACGGTTTGGCACATGGGGACATTGAAATATTCGCACCAGCCTGAGGAGCCGGAAGTGTTTATCGAATTGCCTACTGACAAAAGGTTACAGTTTATCAATAGTTTCACATAATAGTAATATTTCCCCACTGTACAGTGCAACATGAGGTCCGTAATCGCTGACAAATTAAGGTAACAACAGGAAATATATGCTAGGCAATATAAGGTATATGTATAGCTTGGAAATAGTAATCGTTTCTCGCTCGCTCCGCTCGCTCGTAAAAATCTAGTCCAACCTCACAGCCGATCCGACACGTTCGCAAATTTGAAATATGTCTGCTCCTTATCGAATCACGAACGCAAGAGAGATTGGTTTTAGGTTAGGCTATAGTTTTCGAGCGAGCGCAGCGAGCGGGCGACGGGCGACGTGTGTCACGAACCAACGGTTTGGCACATAGGGACATTGAAATATTCGCACCAGCCCGAGGAGCCGGAAGTCTTTATCGAATTTCCTACTGACAAAAGTTTACAGTTTATCAATTGTTTTACATAAATAGTAATATTTCCACATAGTACAGTGCAACCCGAGGTCCTAAATCGCTGACAAATTAAGGTAATAACAGGAAATATATGCAAGGCAATATAAGGTATATGTATAGCTTGGAAATTGTAATCGTTGCTCGCTCGCTCCGCTCGCTCGTAAAAATCTAGTCCAACCTCACAGCCGATCCGACACGTTCGCAAATTTGAAATATGTCTGCTCCTTATCGAATCACGAACGCAAGAGAGATTGGTTTTAGGTTAGGCTATAGTTTTCGAGCGGCCGCAGCGAGCGGGCGACGTGTGTCACGAACCAACGGTTTGGCACATAGGGACATTGAAATATTCGCACAAGCCCGAGGAGCCGGAAGTCTTTATCGAATTGCCTACTGACAAAAGTTTACAGTTTATCAATTGTGTTACATAAATAGTAATATTTCCACATAGTACAGTGCAACGCGAGGTCCGAAATCGCTGACAAATTAAGGTAACAACAGGAAATATATGCAAGGCAATATAAGGTATATGTATAGCTTGGAAATTGTAATCGTTGCTCGCTCGCTCCGCTCGCTCGTAAAAATCTAGTCCAACCTCACAGCCGATCCGACACGTTCGCAAATTTGAAATATGTCTGCTCCTTATCGAATCACGAACGCAAGAGAGATTGGTTTTAGGTTAGGCTATAGTTTTCGAGCGAGCGCAGCGAGCGGGCGACGGGCGACGTGTGTCACGAACCAACGGTTTGGCACATAGGGACATTGAAATATTCGCACCAGCCCGAGGAGCCGGAAGTCTTTATCGAATTTCCTACTGACAAAAGTTTACAGTTTATCAATTGTTTTACATAAATAGTAATATTTCCACATAGTACAGTGCAACTCGAGGTCCGAAATCGCTGACAAATTAAGGTAATAACAGGAAATATATGCAAGGCAATATAAGGTATATGTATAGCTTGGAAATTGTAATCGTTGCTCGCTCGCTCCGCTCGCTCGTAAAAATCTAGTCCAACCTCACAGCCGATCCGACACGTTCGCAAATTTGAAATATGTCTGCTCCTTATCGAATCACGAACGCAAGAGAGATTGGTTTTAGGTTAGGCTATAGTTTTCGAGCGGCCGCTGCGAGCGGGCGACGTGTGTCACGAACCAACGGTTTGGCACATAGGGACATTGAAATATTCGCACAAGCCCGAGGAGCCGGAAGTCTTTATCGAATTGCCTACTGACAAAAGTTTACAGTTTATCAATTGTGTTACATAAATAGTAATATTTCCCCACTGTACAGTGCAACATGAGGTCCGTAATCGCTGACAAATTAAGGTAACAACAGGAAATATATGCAAGGCAATATAAGGTATATGTATAGCTTGGAAATTGTAATCGTTGCTCGCTCGCTCCGCTCGCTCGTAAAAATCTAGTCCAACCTCACAGCCGATCCGACACGTTCGCAAATTTGAAATATGTCTGCTCCTTATCGAATCACGAACGCAAGAGAGATTGGTTTTAGGTTAGGCTATAGTTTTCGAGCGAGCGCAGCGAGCGGGCGACGGGCGACGTGTGTCACGAACCAACGGTTTGGCACATAGGGACATTGAAATATTCGCACCAGCCCGGGGAGCCGGAAGTCTTTATCGAATTTCCTACTGACAAAAGTTTACAGTTTATCAATTGTTTTACATAAATAGTAATATTTCCACATAGTACAGTGCAACTCGAGGTCCGAAATCGCTGACAAATTAAGGTAATAACAGGAAATATATGCAAGGCAATATAAGGTATATGTATAGCTTGGAAATTGTAATCGTTGCTCGCTCGCTCCGCTCGCTCGTAAAAATCTAGTCCAACCTCACAGCCGATCCGACACGTTCGCAAATTTGAAATATGTCTGCTCCTTATCGAATCACGAACGCAAGAGAGATTGGTTTTAGGTTAGGCTATAGTTTTCGAGCGGCCGCAGCGAGCGGGCGACGTGTGTCACGAACCAACGGTTTGGCACATAGGGACATTGAAATATTCGCACAAGCCCGAGGAGCCGGAAGTCTTTATCGAATTGCCTACTGACAAAAGTTTAAAGTTTATCAATTGTGTTACATAAATAGTAATATTTCCACATAGTACAGTGCAACGCGAGGTCCGAAATCGCTGACAAATTAAGGTAACAACAGGAAATATATGCAAGGCAATATAAGGTATATGTATAGCTTGGAAATTGTAATCGTTGCTCGCTCGCTCCGCTCGCTCGTAAAAATCTAGTCCAACCTCACAGCCGATCCGACACGTTCGCAAATTTGAAATATGTCTGCTCCTTATCGAATCACGAACGCAAGAGAGATTGGTTTTAGGTTAGGCTATAGTTTTCGAGCGAGCGCAGCGAGCGGGCGACGGGCGACGTGTGTCACGAACCAACGGTTTGGAACATAGGGACATTGAAATATTCGCACTAGCCCGAGGAGCCGGAAGTCTTTATCGAATTTCCTACTGACAAAAGTTTACAGTTTATCAATTGTTTTACATAAATAGTAATATTTCCACATAGTACAGTGCAACCCGAGGTCCTAAATCGCTGACAAATTAAGGTAATAACAGGAAATATATGCAAGGCAATATAAGGTATATGTATAGCTTGGAAATTGTAATTCTTGCTCGCTCGCTCCGCTCGCTCGTAAAAATCTAGTCCAACCTCACAGCCGATCCGACACGTTCGCAAATTTGAAATATGTCTGCTCCTTATCGAATCACGAACGCAAGAGAGATTGGTTTTAGGTTAGGCTATAGTTTTCGAGCGGCCGCAGCGAGCGGGCGACGTGTGTCACGAACCAACGGTTTGGCACATAGGGACATTGAAATATTCGCACAAGCCCGAGGAGCCGGAAGTCTTTATCGAATTGCCTACTGACAAAAGTTTACAGTCTATCAATTGTGTTACATAAATAGTAATATTTCCACATAGTACAGTGCAACGCGAGGTCCGAAATCGCTGACAAATTAAGGTAATAACAGGAAATATATGCAAGGCAATATAAGGTATATGTATAGCTTGGAAATTGTAATCGTTGCTCGCTCGCTCCGCTCGCTCGTAAAAATCTAGTCCAACCTCACAGCCGATCCGACACGTTCGCAAATTTGAAATATGTCTGCTCCTTATCGAATCACGAACGCAAGAGAGATTGGTTTTAGGTTAGGCTATAGTTTTCGAGCGGCCGCTGCGAGCGGGCGACGTGTGTCACGAACCAACGGTTTGGCACATAGGGACATTGAAATATTCGCACAAGCCCGAGGAGCCGGAAGTCTTTATCGAATTGCCTACTGACAAAAGTTTACAGTTTATCAATTGTGTTACATAAATAGTAATATTTCCCCACTGTACAGTGCAACATGAGGTCCGTAATCGCTGACAAATTAAGGTAACAACAGGAAATATATGCAAGGCAATATAAGGTATATGTATAGCTTGGAAATTGTAATCGTTGCTCGCTCGCTCCGCTCGCTCGTAAAAATCTAGTCCAACCTCACAGCCGATCCGACACGTTCGCAAATTTGAAATATGTCTGCTCCTTATCGAATCACGAACGCAAGAGAGATTGGTTTTAGGTTAGGCTATAGTTTTCGAGCGAGCGCAGCGAGCGGGCGACGGGCGACGTGTGTCACGAACCAACGGTTTGGCACATAGGGACATTGAAATATTCGCACCAGCCCGAGGAGCCGGAAGTCTTTATCGAATTTCCTACTGACAAAAGTTTACAGTTTATCAATTGTTTTACATAAATAGTAATATTTCCACATAGTACAGTGCAACTCGAGGTCCGAAATCGCTGACAAATTAAGGTAATAACAGGAAATATATGCAAGGCAATATAAGGTATATGTATAGCTTGGAAATTGTAATCGTTGCTCGCTCGCTCCGCTCGCTCGTAAAAATCTAGTCCAACCTCACAGCCGATCCGACACGTTCGCAAATTTGAAATATGTCTGCTCCTTATCGAATCACGAACGCAAGAGAGATTGGTTTTAGGTTAGGCTATAGTTTTCGAGCGGCCGCAGCGAGCGGGCGACGTGTGTCACGAACCAACGGTTTGGCACATAGGGACATTGAAATATTCGCACAAGCCCGAGGAGCCGGAAGTCTTTATCGAATTGCCTACTGACAAAAGTTTAAAGTTTATCAATTGTGTTACATAAATAGTAATATTTCCACATAGTACAGTGCAACGCGAGGTCCGAAATCGCTGACAAATTAAGGTAACAACAGGAAATATATGCAAGGCAATATAAGGTATATGTATAGCTTGGAAATTGTAATCGTTGCTCGCTCGCTCCGCTCGCTCGTAAAAATCTAGTCCAACCTCACAGCCGATCCGACACGTTCGCAAATTTTAAATATGTCTGCTCCTTATCGAATCACGAACGCAAGAGAGATTGGTTTTAGGTTAGGCTATAGTTTTCGAGCGAGCGCAGCGAGCGGGCGACCGGCGACGTGTGTCACGAACCAACGGTTTGGCACATAGGGACATTGAAATATTCGCACCAGCCCGAGGAGCCGGAAGTCTTTATCGAATTTCCTACTGACAAAAGTTTACAGTTTATCAATTGTTTTACATAAATAGTAATATTTCCACATAGTACAGTGCAACTCGAGGTCCGAAATCGCTGACAAATTAAGGTAATAACAGGAAATATATGCAAGGCAATATAAGGTATATGTATAGCTTGGAAATTGTAATCGTTGCTCGCTCGCTCCGCTCGCTCGTAAAAATCTAGTCCAACCTCACAGCCGATCCGACACGTTCGCAAATTTGAAATATGTCTGCTCCTTATCGAATCACGAACGCAAGAGAGATTGGTTTTAGGTTAGGCTATAGTTTTCGAGCGGCCGCAGCGAGCGGGCGACGTGTGTCACGAACCAACGGTTTGGCACATAGGGACATTGAAATATTCGCACAAGCCCGAGGAGCCGGAAGTCTTTATCGAATTGCCTACTGACAAAAGTTTAAAGTTTATCAATTGTGTTACATAAATAGTAATATTTCCACATAGTACAGTGCAACGCGAGGTCCGAAATCGCTGACAAATTAAGGTAACAACAGGAAATATATGCAAGGCAATATAAGGTATATGTATAGCTTGGAAATTGTAATCGTTGCTCGCTCGCTCCGCTCGCTCGTAAAAATCTAGTCCAACCTCACAGCCGATCCGACACGTTCGCAAATTTGAAATATGTCTGCTCCTTATCGAATCACGAACGCAAGAGAGATTGGTTTTAGGTTAGGCTATAGTTTTCGAGCGAGCGCGGCGAGCGGGCGACGGGCGACGTGTGTCACGAACCAACGGTTTGGCACATAGGGACATTGAAATATTCGCACCAGCCCGAGGAGCCGGAAGTCTTTATCGAATTTCCTACTGACAAAAGTTTACAGTTTATCAATTGTTTTACATAAATAGTAATATTTCCACATAGTACAGTGCAACCCGAGGTCCTAAATCGCTGACAAATTAAGGTAATAACAGGAAATATATGCAAGGCAATATAAGGTATATGTATAGCTTGGAAATTGTAATCGTTGCTCGCTCGCTCCGCTCGCTCGTAAAAATCTAGTCCAACCTCACAGCCGATCCGACACGTTCGCAAATTTGAAATATGTCTGCTCCTTATCGAATCACGAACGCAAGAGAGATTGGTTTTAGGTTAGGCTATAGTTTTCGAGCGGCCGCAGCGAGCGGGCGACGTGTGTCACGAACCAACGGTTTGGCACATAGGGACATTGAAATATTCGCACAAGCCCGAGGAGCCGGAAGTCTTTATCGAATTGCCTACTGACAAAAGTTTACAGTTTATCAATTGTGTTACATAAATAGTAATATTTCCACATAGTACAGTGCAACGCGAGGTCCGAAATCGCTGACAAATTAAGGTAACAACAGGAAATATATGCAAGGCAATATAAGGTATATGTATAGCTTGGAAATTGTAATCGTTGCTCGCCCGCTCCGCTCGCTCGTAAAAATCTAGTCCAACCTCACAGCCGATCCGACACGTTCGCAAATTTGAAATATGTCTGCTCCTTATCGAATCACGAACGCAAGAGAGATTGGTTTTAGGTTAGGCTATAGTTTTCGAGCGGCCGCAGCGAGCGGGCGACGTGTGTCACGAACCAACGGTTTGGCACATAGGGACATTGAAATATTCGCACAAGCCCGAGGAGCCGGAAGTCTTTATCGAATTGCCTACTGACAAAAGTTTACAGTTTATCAATTGTGTTACATAAATAGTAATATTTCCACATAGTACAGTGCAACGCGAGGTCCGAAATCGCTGACAAATTAAGGTAACAACAGGAAATATATGCAAAGCAATAGAAGGTATAAGTGTAACTTGGAAATTGCGATCGTTGCTCGCTCGCTCCGCTCGCTCGTAAAAATCTAGCCCAACCTCACAACCGATCGGACACGTTCCCAAATTTGAAATATGTCGCCTCCATATCGAATGACGATCGCAAGCGGGATTGGTTTTAGGTTATGCTATAGTGTTCGAGCGAGCGCAGCGAGCGATTGACGTGAAAAGGAGTGTCATAAACCAACGGTTTGGCACATGACGACATTGAAATATTCGCACCAGCCTGAGGAGCCGGAAGTGTTTATCGAATTGCCTACTGACAAAAGGTTACAGTTTATCAATAGTTTCACATAATAGTAATATTTCCCCACTGTACAGTGCAACATGATGTCCGTAATCGCTCACGAAATTAGGTAATAACAGGAAATATATGCAAGACAGTAGAAGGTATAAGTGTAGCTTGGAAATTGTGATCGTTGCTCGCTCGCACCGCTCGCTCGTAAAAATCTAGCCCAACCTCACAACCGATCGGAAACGTTCCCAAATTTGAAATAAGTCGCCTCCATATCGAATGACGAACGCAAGCGGGATTGGTTTTAGGTTAGGCTATAGTTTTCGAGCGAGCGCAGCGAGCGATTGACGTGAAAAGGAGTGTCACAAACCAACGGATTGGCACATAGGAACATTGAAATATTCTCACCACCCCGAGGAGCCCGAAGTCTTTATCAAATTGCCTACTGACAAAAGGTTACAGTTTATGAATTGTTTCACATAAATAACAACATTTCCACATAGTACAGTGCAATGTGATGTCAGAAATGTCTGACAAAATTAGGCAATAACACGAAATATATGCAATGCAATATAAGGTATATGTATAGCTTGGAAATTGTGATCGTTGCTCGCTCGCTCCGCTCGCTCGTAAAAATCTAGTCCAACCTCACAACCGATCCGACACGTTCCCGAATTTGAAATAAGTCGCCAACATATCGTATAACGAACGCAAGAGGGAATGGTTTAGATTAGGCTATAGTTTTCGAGCGAGCGCGGCGAGCGAGGGTCGCGTAAATGTGTGTCACAAACCAACGGTTTGGCACATGGGGACATTGAAATATTCGCACCAGCCTGAGGAGCCGGAAGTGTTTATCGAATTGCCTACTGACAAAAGTTTACAGTTTATCAATAGTTTCACATAATAGTAATATTTCCCCACTGTACAGTGCAACATGAGGTCCGTAATCGCTCACGAAATTAGGTAATAACAGGAAATATATGCAAAGCAATAGAAGGTATAAGTGTAGCTTGGAAATTGTGATCGTTGCTCGCTCGCTCCGCTCGCTCGTAAAAATCTAGCCCAACCTCACAACCGATCGGACACGTTCCCAAATTTGAAATATGTCGCCTCCATATCGAATGACGATCGCAAGCGGGATTGGTTTTAGGTTATGCTATAGTTTTCGAGCGAGCGCAGCGAGCGCTTGACGTGAAAAGGATTGTCATAAACCAAGGGTTTGGCACATGAGGACATTGAAATATTCGCACCAGCCTGAGGAGCCGGAAGTGTTTATCGAATTGCCTACTGACAAAAGGTTACAGTTTATCAATAGTTTCACATAATAGTAATATTTCCCCACTGTACAGTGCAACATGATGTCCGTAATCGCTCACGAAATTAGGTAATAACAGGAAATATATGCAAGACAGTAGAAGGTATAAGTGTAGCTTGGAAATTGTGATCGTTGCTCGCTCGCTCCGCTCGCACGTAAAAATCTAGTCCAACCTCACAACCGATCGAACACGTTCCCAAATTTGAAATAAGTCGCCCCCATATCGAATGACGAACGTAAGCGGGATTGGTTTTAGGTTAGGCTATAGTTTTCGAGCGAGCGCGGCGAGCGAGGGTCGCGTAAATGTGTGTCACAAACCAACGGTTTGGCACATGGGGACATTGAAATATTCGCACCAGCCTGAGGAGCCGGAAGTCTTTATCGAATTTCCTACTGACAAAAGTTTACAGTTTATCAATAGTTTCACATAATAGTAATATTTCCCCACTGTACAGTGCAACATGAGGTCCGTAATCGCTCACGAAATTAGGTAATAACAGGAAATATATGCAAAGCAATAGAAGGTATAAGTGTAGCTTGGAAATTGCGATCGTTGCTCGCTCGCTCCGCTCGCTCGTAAAAATCTAGCCCAACCTCACAACCGATCGGACACGTTCCCAAATTTGAAATATGTCGCATCCATATCGAATGACGATCGCAAGCGGGATTGGTTTTAGGTTATGCTATAGTTTTCGAGCGAGCGCAGCGAGCGATTGACGTGAAAAGGAGTGTCATAAACCAAGGGTTTGGCACATGAGGACATTGAAATATTCGCACCAGCCTGAGGAGCCGGAAGTGTTTATCGAATTGCCTACTGACAAAAGGTTACAGTTTATCAATAGTTTCACATAATAGTAATATTTCCCCACTGTACAGTGCAACATGATGTCCGTAATCGCTCACGAAATTAGGTAATAACAGGAAATATATGCAAGACAGTAGAAGGTATAAGTGTAGCTTGGAAATTGTGATCGTTGCTCGCTCGCTCCGCTCGCACGTAGAAATCTAGTCCAACCTCACAACCGATCGAACACGTTCCCAAATTTGAAATAAGTCGCCCCCATATCGAATGACGAACGTAAGCGGGATTGGTTTTAGGTTATGCTATAGTTTTCGAGCGAGCGCGGCGAGCGAGGGTCGCGTAAATGTGTGTCACAAACCAACGGTTTGGCACATGGGGACATTGAAATATTCGCACCAGCCTGAGGAGCCGGAAGTCTTTATCGAATTTCCTACTGACAAAAGTTTACAGTTTATCAATTGTTTTACATAAATAGTAATATTTCCACATAGTACAGTGCAACTCGAGGTCCGAAATCGCTGACAAATTAAGGTAATAACAGGAAATATATGCAAGGCAATATAAGGTATATGTATAGCTTGGAAATTGTAATCGTTGCTCGCTCGCCCCGCTCGCTCGTAAAAATCTAGTCCAACCTCACAGCCGATCCGACACGTTCGCAAATTTGAAATATGTCTGCTCCTTATCGAATCACGAACGCAAGAGAGATTGGTTTTAGGTTAGGCTATAGTTTTCGAGCGGCCGCAGCGAGCGGGCGACGTGTGTCACGAACCAACGGTTTGGCACATAGGGACATTGAAATATTCGCACAAGCCCGAGGAGCCGGAAGTCTTTATCGAATTGCCTACTGACAAAAGTTTAAAGTTTATCAATTGTGTTACATAAATAGTAATATTTCCACATAGTACAGTGCAACGCGAGGTCCGAAATCGCTGACAAATTAAGGTAACAACAGGAAATATATGCAAGGCAATATAAGGTATATGTATAGCTTGGAAATTGTAATCGTTGCTCGCTCGCTCCGCTCGCTCGTAAAAATCTAGTCCAACCTCACAGCCGATCCGACACGTTCGCAAATTTGAAATATGTCTGCTCCTTATCGAATCACGAACGCAAGAGAGATTGGTTTTAGGTTAGGCTATAGTTTTCGAGCGGCCGCAGCGAGCGGGCGACGTGTGTCACGAACCAACGGTTTGGCACAAAGGGACATTGAAATATTCGCACAAGCCCGAGGAACCGGAAGTCTTTATCGAATTGCCTACTGACAAAAGTTTACAGTTTATCAATTGTGTTACATAAATAGTAATATTTCCACATAATACAGTGCAACGCGAGGTCCGAAATCGCTCACGAAATTAGGTAATAACAGGAAATATATGCAAGACAGTAGAAGGTATAAGTGTAGCTTGGAAATTGTGATCGTTGCTCGCTCGCACCGCTCGCTCGTAAAAATCTAGCCCAACCTCACAACCGATCGGACACGTTCCCAAATTTGAAATGAGTCGCCTCCATATCGAATGACGAACGCAAGCGGGATTGGTTTTAGGTTAGGCTATAGTTTTCGAGCGAGCGCAGCGAGCGATTGACGTGAAAAGGAGTGTCACAAACCAACGGATTGGCACATAGGAACATTGAAATATTCTCACCACCCCGAGGAGCCGGAAGTCTTTATCGAATTGCCTACTGACAAAAGTTTACAGTTTATCAATTGTGTTACATAAATAGTAATATTTCCACATAGTACAGTGCAACGCGAGGTCCGAAATCGCTGACAAATTAAGGTAACAACAGGAAATATATGCAAGGCAATATAAGGTATATGTATAGCTTGGAAATTGTAATCGTTGCTCGCTCGCTCCGCTCGCTCGTAAAAATCTAGTCCAACCTCACAGCCGATCCGACACGTTCGCAAATTTGAAATATGTCTGCTCCTTATCGAATCACGAACGCAAGAGAGATTGGTTTTAGGTTAGGCTATAGTTTTCGAGCGAGCGCGGCGAGCGGGCGACGGGCGACGTGTGTCACGAACCAACGGTTTGGCACATAGGGACATTGAAATATTCGCACCAGCCCGAGGAGCCGGAAGTCTTTATCGAATTT
>NW_026109351.1:0-47793 GCF_024516045.1 Bombus affinis | reverse complement strand
TCAGCACGCATAATGTAGTGCAAATTGCGTTTAAACGTCGAAATATCTAAAACGGGAGAGAAATAAAGCATAATTTCCTATAAAATCGACGATTTGTTGCGACTTACTTGTGTCTGGGCTTGTTTCGACGAAGGAAAACGTTTACACTACGTTCGGCACGCTTAACGCAATGCAAAGTGCGTTTAAACGTCGAAATATCTCAAACGGGATAGAAATAACGCAAAATTTTCGTCAAAATCGACGATTTATTGCGATTTGCGTGTGTCTGGGATTGTTTCTACGATGGAAAACACCTGCACCACGTTCTGCACGAATAACGTAAGATTAAAAGATGAAAAGATTGTTTAAACATCGAAGTATCTCAAACGGGAGAAAAATACCGCATAATTATCGTCAAAATCGATGAATGAAGGCGTTTTGTCTGTATCTGGGCTTGTTTTCACGACGTATGACACGCGCACTACAGTCTGCAAGCATACTGCATTGAAAAGAGCGTTTAAACGTCGAAATATCTCAAACGGGATAGAAACAACGCATAATTTTCGTCAAAAGCGAGAATTTGTTGCGATTTACGTGTGTCTGGGCTTGTTTCTACGATGGAAAACGCGTGCACTAAGTTCTGCACGAATAGCGCAGTGCAAAGTGCGTTTAAACGTCGAAATATCTCAAACGGGAGAGAAATATCGCATAATTTTCGTCAAAATCGACGATTTATTGCGATTTGCGTCTGTCTGGACATGTTTCGACGCTGGAGGACAGGCGTGTACTACGTTCCGCACGCATTATGCAGTAGAAGGAGCGTTTAAACGTCGAAATATCTCAAACGCGAGAGAAATATCGCTTAATTTCCTATAAAATCGACGATTTGTTGCGACTTACGTGTATCTGGGCTTGTTTCGACGATGGAAAACGCCTGCACTAAGTTCTGCACGAATAGCGCGGTGCAAAGTGCGTTTAAACGTCGAAATATCTCAAACGGGAGAGAAATATCGCTTTATTTACTACAAAATCGACGAATTATTGTGAATTATGTGTGTATGGGCTTGATTCGACGACGTACAACACGCGCACTACGTTCTGCACGCATAATGTAGTGCAAAGAGCGTTTAAGCGTCGAAATATCTCCAACGCGAGAGAAACATCGCTTAATTTCCTATAAAATCGACGATTTGTTGCGACTTACGTGTGTCTAGGCTTGTTTCGACGAAGGAAAACGTTTACACTACGTTCGTCACGCTTAATGCAATGCAAAGTGCGTTTAAACGTCGAAATATCTCAAACGGGATAGAAATATCGCAAAATTTTCGTCAAAATCGACGATTTGTTGCGATTTACGTGTATCTGGGCCTGTTTCGACGATGAAAACCGCGTGCACTACGTTCTGCACGCACAGCGCAGTGCAAAGTGCGTTTAAACGTCGAAATATCTCAAACGGGAGAGAAATATCACTTAATTTCCTACAAAATAGACGATTTATTGCGATTTGCGTGTGTCTGGGCTTATTTCCTCGATGGAAAACGCGTGCACTACGTTCTGCAAGCATAATGCATTGAAAAGAGCGTTTAAGCATCGAAGTATCTCAATCGGGAGAAAAATATCGCTTAATTGTCGTCAAAATCGATGAATGAATGCGTTTTGTCTGTATTTGGGCTTGTGTTTACGACGTATAACACGCGCACTACGTTCTGCAAGCATAATGCATTGAAAAGAGCGTTTAAACGTCGAAGTATCTCAAACGGGAGAGAAACAACGCATAATTTTCGTCAAAATCGACGATTTGTTGCGATTTACGTGCGTCTGGGCTTGTTTCGACGACGGAAAACGCCTGCACTAAGTTCTGCACGCATAATACAGAGCAAAGAGCGTTTAAACGTGGAAATATCTCAAACGGGAGAGAAATATAGCTTTATTTTCTACAAAATCGACGAATGTTTGCGATTTGCGTGGGTCTGGGCTTTTCTCTAAGATGGAAATCGCGTACACTACGTTCTGCACGCATAACGCAGTGCAAAGGGCGTTTAAACGTGGAAATAACTCAAACGGGAGAGAAATATCGCATAATTTTCGTCATAATCGACGATTTATTGCGATTTTCGTGTGTTTGGGCTTGTTTCTACGATGGAAAACGCCTGCACTAAGTTCTGCACGCATAATGCATTGAAAAGAGCGTTTAAAAGTCGAAATATCTCAAACGGGAGAGAAATAACGCATAATTTTCGTCAAAATCGACGATTTGTTGCGATTTACGTGTGTCTGGGCTTGTTTCGACGACGGAAACCGCGTGCACTACGTTCTGCACGAATAGCGCAGAGCAAAGTGCTTTTAAACGTCGAAATATCTCAAACGGGAGAGAAATATCGCTTTATTTTCTACAAAATCGACGAATTATTGTGCATTATGTGCGCCTGGACTTGTTTGGACCATGGAAAACGCGTACACTACGTTCTGCACGAATAACGTAAGATTAAAAGATGAAAAGATTGTTTAAACATCGAAGTATCTCAAGCGGGAGAGAAATAACGCATAATTTTCGTCAAAATCGACGATTTGTTGCGATTTACGTGTATCTGGGCTTGATTCGACGATGAAAACCGCGTGCACTACGTTCTGCACGCATAGCGCAGTGCAAAGTGCGTTTAAACGTCGAAATATCTCAAACGGGAGAGAAACATCGCATAATTTTCGTCAAAATCGACGATTTATTGCGATTTGCGTCTGTCTGGACTTGTTTCGACGCTGGAGGACAGGCGTGTACTACGTTCCGCACGCATTATGCAGTAAAAGGAGCGTTTAAACGTCGAAATATCTCAAACGGGAGAGAAATAACGCATAATTTTCGTCAAAATCGACGAATGAATGCGATTTGCGTGAGTCTGGGCTTTTCTCTAAGATGGAAATCGCGTACACTACGTTCTGCACGCATAACGCAGTGCAAAGGGCGTTTAAACGTGGAAATATCTTAAACGGGAGAGAAATATCGCTTAATTTTCTACAAAATGGACGAATTATTGCGATTTGCGTGTGGCTTGGCTTGTTTCTACGATGGAAAACGCCTGCACTAAGTTCTGCACGCCTAACACAGAGCAAAGTGCGTTTAAACGTCGAAATATATCAAACGGGAGAGAAATATCGCTTAATTTTCTACAAAATCGACGAATTATTGTGAATTATGTGTGTATGGGCATGATTCGACGACGTACAATACGCGCGCTACGTTCTGCACGCATAATGTAGTGCGAATTGCGTTTAAACGTCGAAATATCTCAAACGGGAGAAAAATATCGCATAATTTTCGTCAATATCGACGTTTTATTGCGATTTGCGTGTGTCTTGGCTTGTTTCTACGATGGAAAACGCCTGCACTAAGTTCTGCACGCATAATGCATTGAAAAGAGCGTTTAAAAGTCGAAATATCTCAAACGGGAGAGAAATAACGCATAATTTTCGTCAAAATCGACGATTTGTTGCGATTTACGTGTGTCTGGGCTTGTTTCGACGACGGAAACCGCGTGCACTACGTTCTGCACGAATAGCGCAGTGCAAAGTGCTTTTAAACGTCGAAATATCTCAAACGGGAGAGAAATATCGCTTTATTTTCTACAAAACCGACGAATTATTGTGAATTATGTGTGTATGGGCTTGATTCGACGACGTACAACACGCGCACTACGTTCAGCACGCATAATGTAGTGCAAATTGCGTTTAAACGTCGAAATATCTAAAACGGGAGAGAAATAAAGCATAATTTTCTACAAAATCGACGAATTTTTGCGATTTGCGTGGGTCTGGGCTTGATTCGACGACGTACAACACGGGCACTACGTTCTGCACGCATAATGTAGTGCAAAGAGCGTTTAAACGTCGAAGTATCTCAAACGGGAGAGAAATATCGCTAAATTTTCGTCAAAATCGACGATTTGTTGCGATTTGCGTGTGTCTCGGCTTGATTCGACGACGGAAACCGTGTGCACTACGTTCTGCACGCATAATGTAGAGTAAAGAGCGTTTAAACGTCGCAATATTTCAAACGGGAGAGAAATATCACTTAATTTCCTACAAAATCGACGATTTATTGCGATTTGCGTGTGTCTGGGCTTGATTCGACGACGTACAACACGCGCACTACATTCTGCACGCATAACGCAGTGCAAAGTGCGTTTAAACGTCGAAATATCTAAAACGGGAGATAAATAACGCATAATTTTCTACAAATTCGACGAATTATTGCAATTTGCGTGTATCTGTGCTTGTTTCGACGCTGGAGGAGAGGCGTCTACTACGTTCTGCAAGCATAATGCAGTGAAAAGAGCGTTTAAACGTCGAAATATCTGAAACGGGAGTGAAATAACGCATCATTTTCGTCAAAAGCGAGGATTTGTTGCGATTTACGTGTGACTGGGCTTGTTTCGACGATGGAAAACGCGTGCACTAAGTTCTGCACGAATAGCGCAGTGCAAAGTGCTTTTAAACGTCGCAATATCTCAAACGGGTGAGAAATATCGCTTTATTTTCTACAAAACCGACGAATTATTGTGAATTATGTGTGTATGGGCTTGATTCGACAACGTACAACACGCGCACTACGTTCAGCACGCATAATGTAGTGCAAATTGCGTTTAAACGTCGAAATATCTAAAACGGGAGAGAAATAAAGCATAATTTCCTATAAAATCGACGATTTGTTGCGACTTACTTGTGTCTGGGCTTGTTTCGACGAAGGAAAACGTTTACACTACGTTCGGCACGCTTAACGCAATGCAAAGTGCGTTTAAACGTAGAAATATCTCAAACGGGATAGAAATAACGCAAAATTTTCGTCAAAATCGACGATTTATTGCGATTTGCGTGTGTCTGGGATTGTTTCTACGATGGAAAACACCTGCACCACGTTCTGCACGAATAACGTAAGATTAAAAGATGAAAAGATTGTTTAAACATCGAAGTATCTCAAACGGGAGAAAAATACCGCATAATTATCGTCAAAATCGATGAATGAAGGCGTTTTGTCTGTATCTGGGCTTGTTTTCACGACGTATGACACGCGCACTACAGTCTGCAAGCATACTGCATTGAAAAGAGCGTTTAAACGTCGAAATATCTCAAACGGGATAGAAACAACGCATAATTTTCGTCAAAAGCGAGAATTTGTTGCGATTTACGTGTGTCTGGGCTTGTTTCTACGATGGAAAACGCGTGCACTAAGTTCTGCACGAATAGCGCAGTGCAAAGTGCGTTTAAACGTCGAAATATCTCAAACGGGAGAGAAATATCGCATAATTTTCGTCAAAATCGACGATTTATTGCGATTTGCGTCTGTCTGGACATGTTTCGACGCTGGAGGACAGGCGTGTACTACGTTCCGCACGCATTATGCAGTAGAAGGAGCGTTTAAACGTCGAAATATCTCAAACGCGAGAGAAATATCGCTTAATTTCCTATAAAATCGACGATTTGTTGCGACTTACGTGTATCTGGGCTTGTTTCGACGATGGAAAACGCCTGCACTAAGTTCTGCACGAATAGCGCGGTGCAAAGTGCGTTTAAACGTCGAAATATCTCAAACGGGAGAGAAATATCGCTTTATTTACTACAAAATCGACGAATTATTGTGAATTATGTGTGTATGGGCTTGATTCGACGACGTACAACACGCGCACTACGTTCTGCACGCATAATGTAGTGCAAAGAGCGTTTAAGCGTCGAAATATCTCCAACGCGAGAGAAACATCGCTTAATTTCCTATAAAATCGACGATTTGTTGCGACTTACGTGTGTCTAGGCTTGTTTCGACGAAGGAAAACGTTTACACTACGTTCGTCACGCTTAATGCAATGCAAAGTGCGTTTAAACGTCGAAATATCTCAAACGGGATAGAAATATCGCAAAATTTTCGTCAAAATCGACGATTTGTTGCGATTTACGTGTATCTGGGCCTGTTTCGACGATGAAAACCGCGTGCACTACGTTCTGCACGCACAGCGCAGTGCAAAGTGCGTTTAAACGTCGAAATATCTCAAACGGGAGAGAAATATCACTTAATTTCCTACAAAATAGACGATTTATTGCGATTTGCGTGTGTCTGGGCTTATTTCCTCGATGGAAAACGCGTGCACTACGTTCTGCAAGCATAATGCATTGAAAAGAGCGTTTAAGCATCGAAGTATCTCAATCGGGAGAAAAATATCGCTTAATTTTCGTCAAAATCGATGAATGAATGCGTTTTGTCTGTATTTGGGCTTGTGTTTACGACGTATAAC
This sequence comes from Bombus affinis, assembly GCF_024516045.1. Taxonomy (NCBI): domain Eukaryota; kingdom Metazoa; phylum Arthropoda; class Insecta; order Hymenoptera; family Apidae; genus Bombus; species Bombus affinis. Next base: position 41,536 of record NW_026109351.1, on the reverse strand, counting down.
ACGCGCACTACTTTCTGCAAGCATAATGCATTGAAAAGAGCGTTTAAACGTCGAAGTATCTCAAACGGGAGAGAAACAACGCATAATTTTCGTCAAAATCGACGATTTGTTGCGATTTACGTGCGTCTGGGCTTGTTTCGACGACGGAAAACGCCTGCACTAAGTTCTGCACGCATAATACAGAGCAAAGAGCGTTTAAACGTGGAAATATCTCAAACGGGAGAGAAATATAGCTTTATTTTCTACAAAATCGACGAATGTTTGCGATTTGCGTGGGTCTGGGCTTTTCTCTAAGATGGAAATCGCGTACACTACGTTCTGCACGCATAACGCAGTGCAAAGGGCGTTTAAACGTGGAAATAACTCAAACGGGAGAGAAATATCGCATAATTTTCGTCATAATCGACGATTTATTGCGATTTTCGTGTGTTTGGGCTTGTTTCTACGATGGAAAACGCCTGCACTAAGTTCTGCACGCATAATGCATTGAAAAGAGCGTTTAAAAGTCGAAATATCTCAAACGGGAGAGAAATAACGCATAATTTTCGTCAAAATCGACGATTTGTTGCGATTTACGTGTGTCTGGGCTTGTTTCGACGACGGAAACCGCGTGCACTACGTTCTGCACGAATAGCGCAGAGCAATGTGCTTTTAAACGTCGAAATATCTCAAACGGGAGAGAAATATCGCTTTATTTTCTACAAAACCGACGAATTATTGTGAATTATGTGTGTATGGGCTTGATTCGACGACGTACAACACGCGCACTACGTTCAGCACGCATAATGTAGTGCAAATTGCGTTTAAACGTCGAAATATCTAAAACGGGAGAGAAATAAAGCATAATTTTCTACAAAATCGACGAATTTTTGCGATTTGCGTGGGTCTGGGCTTGATTCGACGACGGAAACCGTGTGCACTACGTTCTGCACGCATAATGTAGTGTAAAGAGCGTTTAAACGTCGCAATATTTCAAACGGGAGAGAAATATCACTTAATTTCCTACAAAATCGACGATTTATTGCGATTTGCGTGTGTCTGGGCTTGGTTCGACGACGTACAACACGCGCACTACATTCTGCACGCATAACGCAGTGCAAAGTGCGTTTAAACGTCGCAATATTTCAAACGGGAGAGAAATATCACTTAATTTCCTACAAAATCGACGATTTATTGCGATTTGCGTGTGTCTGGGCTTGGTTCGACGACGTACAACACGCGCACTACATTCTGCACGCATAACGCAGTGCAAAGTGCGTTTAAACGTCGAAATATCTAAAACGGGAGATAAATAACGCATAATTTTCTACAAATTCGACGAATTATTGCAATTTGCGTGTATCTGTGCTTGTTTCGACGACGGAAACCGTGTGCACTACGTTCTGCACGCATAATGTAGTGTAAAGAGCGTTTAAACGTCGCAATATTTCAAACGGGAGAGAAATATCACTTAATTTCCTACAAAATCGACGATTTATTGCGATTTGCGTGTGTCTGGGCTTGATTCGACGACGTACAACACGCGCACTACATTCTGCACGCATAACGCAGTGCAAAGTGCGTTTAAACGTCGAAATATCTAAAACGGGAGATAAACAACGCATAATTTTTTACAAATTCGACGAATTATTGCAATTTGCGTGTATCTGTGCTTGTTTCGACGCTGGAGGAGAGGCGTCTACTACGTTCTGCAAGCATAATGCAGTGAAAAGAGCGTTTAAACGTCGAAATATCTGAAACGGGAGTGAAATAACGCATCATTTTCGTCAAAAGCGAGGATTTGTTGCGATTTACGTGTGACTGGGCTTGTTTCGACGATGGAAAACGCGTGCACTACGTTCTGCACGAATAACGTAAGATTAAAAGATGAAAAGATTGTTTAAACATCGAAGTATCTCAAACGGGAGAAAAATACCGCATAATTATCGTCAAAATCGATGAATGAAGGCGTTTTGTCTGTATCTGGGCTTGTTTTCACGACGTATGACACGCGCACTACAGTCTGCAAGCATAATGCATTGAAAAGAGCGTTTAAACGTCGAAATATCTCAAACGGGATAGAAACAACGCATAATTTTCGTCAAAAGCGAGAATTTGTTGCGATTTACGTGTGTCTGGGCTTGTTTCGACGACGGAAACCGCGTGCACTACGTTCTGCACGAATAGCGCAGAGCAATGTGCTTTTAAACGTCGAAATATCTCAAACGGGAGAGAAATATCGCTTTATTTTCTACAAAACCGACGAATTATTGTGAATTATGTGTGTATGGGCTTGATTCGACGACGTACAACACGCGCACTACGTTCAGCACGCATAATGTAGTGCAAATTGCGTTTAAACGTCGAAATATCTAAAACGGGAGAGAAATAAAGCATAATTTTCTACAAAATCGACGAATTTTTGCGATTTGCGTGGGTCTGGGCTTGATTCGACGACGGAAACCGTGTGCACTACGTTCTGCACGCATAATGTAGTGTAAAGAGCGTTTAAACGTCGCAATATTTCAAACGGGAGAGAAATATCACTTAATTTCCTACAAAATCGACGATTTATTGCGATTTGCGTGTGTCTGGGCTTGGTTCGACGACGTACAACACGCGCACTACATTCTGCACGCATAACGCAGTGCAAAGTGCGTTTAAACGTCGCAATATTTCAAACGGGAGAGAAATATCACTTAATTTCCTACAAAATCGACGATTTATTGCGATTTGCGTGTGTCTGGGCTTGGTTCGACGACGTACAACACGCGCACTACATTCTGCACGCATAACGCAGTGCAAAGTGCGTTTAAACGTCGAAATATCTAAAACGGGAGATAAATAACGCATAATTTTCTACAAATTCGACGAATTATTGCAATTTGCGTGTATCTGTGCTTGTTTCGACGACGGAAACCGTGTGCACTACGTTCTGCACGCATAATGTAGTGTAAAGAGCGTTTAAACGTCGCAATATTTCAAACGGGAGAGAAATATCACTTAATTTCCTACAAAATCGACGATTTATTGCGATTTGCGTGTGTCTGGGCTTGATTCGACGACGTACAACACGCGCACTACATTCTGCACGCATAACGCAGTGCAAAGTGCGTTTAAACGTCGAAATATCTAAAACGGGAGATAAACAACGCATAATTTTTTACAAATTCGACGAATTATTGCAATTTGCGTGTATCTGTGCTTGTTTCGACGCTGGAGGAGAGGCGTCTACTACGTTCTGCAAGCATAATGCAGTGAAAAGAGCGTTTTAAACGTCGAAATATCTGAAACGGGAGTGAAATAACGCATCATTTTCGTCAAAAGCGAGGATTTGTTGCGATTTACGTGTGACTGGGCTTGTTTCGACGATGGAAAACGCGTGCACTACGTTCTGCACGAATAACGTAAGATTAAAAGATGAAAAGATTGTTTAAACATCGAAGTATCTCAAACGGGAGAAAAATACCGCATAATTATCGTCAAAATCGATGAATGAAGGCGTTTTGTCTGTATCTGGGCTTGTTTTCACGACGTATGACACGCGCACTACAGTCTGCAAGCATAATGCATTGAAAAGAGCGTTTAAACGTCGAAATATCTCAAACGGGATAGAAACAACGCATAATTTTCGTCAAAAGCGAGAATTTGTTGCGATTTACGTGTGTCTGGGCTTGTTTCTACGATGGAAAACGCGTGCACTAAGTTCTGCACGAATAGCGCAGTGCAAAGTGCGTTTAAACGTCGAAATATCTCAAACGGGAGAGAAATATCGCATAATTTTCGTCAAAATCGACGATTTATTGCGATTTGCGTCTGTCTGGACATGTTTCGACGCTGGAGGACAGGCGTGTACTACGTTCCGCACGCATTATGCAGTAGAAGGAGCGTTTAAACGTCGAAATATCTCAAACGCGAGAGAAACATCGCTTAATTTCCTATAAAATCGACGATTTGTTGCGACTTACGTGTATCTGGGCTTGTTTCGACGATGGAAAACGCCTGCACTAAGTTCTGCACGAATAGCGCGGTGCAAAGTGCGTTTAAACGTCGAAATATCTCAAACGGGATAGAAATATCGCAAAATTTTCGTCAAAATCGACGATTTGTTGCGATTTACGTGTATCTGGGCCTGTTTCGACGATGAAAACCGCGTGCACTACGTTCTGCACGCACAGCGCAGTGCAAAGTGCGTTTAAACGTCGAAATATCTCAAACGGGAGAGAAATATCACTTAATTTCCTACAAAATAGACGATTTATTGCGATTTGCGTGTGTCTGGGCTTATTTCCTCGATGGAAAACGCGTGCACTACGTTCTGCAAGCATAATGCATTGAAAAGAGCGTTTAAGCATCGAAGTATCTCAATCGGGAGAAAAATATCGCTTAATTTTCGTCAAAATCGATGAATGAATGCGTTTTGTCTGTATTTGGGCTTGTGTTTACGACGTATAACACGCGCACTACGTTCTGCAAGCATAATGCATTGAAAAGAGCGTTTAAACGTCGAAGTATCTCAAACGGGAGAGAAACAACGCATAATTTTCGTCAAAATCGACGATTTGTTGCGATTTACGTGCGTCTGGGCTTGTTTCGACGACGGAAAACGCCTGCACTAAGTTCTGCACGCATAATACAGAGCAAAGAGTTTTTAAACGTGGAAATATCTCAAACGGGAGAGAAATATAGCTTTATTTTCTACAAAATCGACGAATTTTTGCGATTTGCGTGGGTCTGGGCTTGATTCGACGACGTACAACACGGGCACTACGTTCTGTACGCATAATGTAGTGCAAAGAGCGTTTAAACGTCGAAATATCTCCAACGCGAGAGAAATATCGCTTAATTACCTATAAAATCGACGATTTGTTGCGACTTACTTGTGTCTGGGCTTGTTTCGACGAAGGAAATCGTTTACACTACGTTCGGCACGCTTAACGCAATGCAAAGTGCGTTTAAACGTCGAAATATCTCAAACGGGATAGAAATAACGCAAAATTTTAGTCAAAATCGACGATTTGTTGCGATTTACGTGTATCTGGGCCTGTTTCGACGATGAAAACCGCGTGCACTACGTTCTGCACGCACAGCGCAGTGCAAAGTGCGTTTAAACGTCGAAATATCTCAAAAGGGAGAGAAATATCACTTAATTTCCTGCAAAATCGACGATTTATTGCGATTTGCGTGTGTCTGGGCTTGTTTCTACGATGGAAAACACCTGCACTACGTTCTGCACGAATAACGTAAGATTAAAAGATGAAAAGATTGTTTAAACGTCGAAATATCTCAAATGGGAGATAAATATCGCTTAATTTTCGTCAAAATCGATGAATGAATGCGTTTTGACTGTATTTGGGCTTGTTTTTACGACGTATAACACGCGCACTACGTTCTGCAAGCATAATGCATTGAAAAGAGCGTCTAAACGTCGAAATATCTCAAACGGGCGTGAAATAACGCATAATTTTCGTCAAAATCAACGATTTGTTGCGATTTACGTGTGACTGGGCTTGTTTCGACGACGGAAAACGCGTACACTGCGTTCTTCACGCATAGCGCAGTGCAAAGTGCGTTTAAACGTCGAAATATCTCAAACGGGAGAAAAATATCGCATAATTATCGTCATAATCGATGAATGAATGCGTTTTGTCTGTATCTGGGATTGTTTTCACGACGTATGACACGCGCACTACGTTCTGCAAGCATAATGCATTGAAAAGAGCGTTTAAGCGTCGAAATATCTGAAACGGGAGTGAAATAACGCATCATTTTCGTCAAAAGCGAGGATTTGTTGCGATTTACGTGTGTCTGGGCTTGTTTATACGATGGAAAACGCGTGCACTAAGTTCTGCACGAATAGCGCAGTGCAAATTGCGTTTAAACGTCGAAATATCTCAAACGGGTGAGAAATATCGCTTAATTTTCTACAAAATGGACGAATTATTGCGATTTGCGTGTGTCTTGGCTTGTTTCTACGATGGAAAAGGCCTGCACTAAGTTCTGCACGCCTAACACAGAGCAAAGTGCGTTTAAACGTCGAAATATATCAAACGGGAGAGAAATATCGCTTAATTTTCTACAAAATCGACGAATTATTGTGAATTATGTGTGTATGGGCATGATTCGACGACGTACAATACGCGCACTACGTTCTGCACGCATAATGTAGTGCAAATTGCGTTTAAACGTCGAAATATCTCAAACGGGAGAGAAATATCGCTTAATTTCCTATAAAATCGACGATTTGTTGCGACTTACGTGTATCTGGGCTTGTTTCGACGATGGAAAACGCCTGCACTAAGTTCTGCACGAATAGCGCGGTGCAAAGTGCGTTTAAACGTCGAAATATCGCAAACGGGAGAGAAATATCGCTTTATTTACTACAAAACCGACGAATTATTGTGAATTATGTGTGTATGGGCTTGATTCGACGACGTACAACACGCGCACTACGTTCAGCACGCATAATGTAGTGCAAATTGCGTTTATACGTCGAAATATCTAATACGGTAGAGAAATAAAGCATAATTTTCTACAAAATCGACGAATTTTTGCGATTTGCGTGGGTCTGGGCTTGATTCGACGACGTACAACACGGGCACTACGTTCTGCACGCATAATGTAGTGCAAAGAGCGTTTAAACGTCGAAATATCTCCAACGCGAGAGAAATATCGCTTAATTTCCTATAAAATCGACGATTTGTTGCGACTTACTTGTGTCTGGGCTTGTTTCGACGAAGGAAAACGTTTACACTACGTTCGGCACGCTTAACGCAATGCAAAGTGCGTTTAAACGTCGAAATATCTCAAACGGGATAGAAATAACGCAAAATTTTCGTCAAAATCGACGATTTATTGCGATTTGCGTGTGTCCGGGCTTGTTTCTGCGATGGAAAACACCTGCACTACGTTCTGCACGAATAACGTAAGATTAAAAGATGAAAAGATTGTTTAAACATCGAAGTATCTCAAACGGGAGGAAAATATCGCTTAATTTTCGTCAAAATCGATGAATGAATGCGTTTTGTCTGTATTTGGGCTTGTGTTTACGACGTATAACACGCGCACTACGTTCTGCAAGCATAATGCATTGAAAAGAGCGTTTAAACGTCGAAATATCTAAAACGGGAGAGAAATATCGCATAATTTTCGACAAAATCGACGATTTATTGCGATTTGCGTGCGTCTGGGCTTGTTTCTACGATGGAAAACGCCTGCACTAAGTTCTGCACGCATAATACAGAGCAAAGAGCGTTTAAACGTCGAAATATCTCAAACGGGAGAGAAATATCGCTTTATTTCCTACAAAACCGACGAATTATTGTGAATTATGTGTGTATGGGCTTGATTCGACGACGTACAACACGCGCACTACGTTCTGCACTAATAGCGCAGTGCAAAGTGCGTTTAAACGTCGAAATATCTCAAACGGGAGAGAAATATCGCATAATTTTCGTCAAAATCGACGATTTATTGCGATTTACGAGTATCTGGGCTTGATTCGACGACGGAAACCGCGTGCACTACGTTCTGCACGCATAACGCAGGGTAAAGAGCGTTTAAACGTCGAAATATCTCCAACGCGAGAGAAATATCGCTTAATTTCCTATAAAATCGACGATTTGTTGCGACTTACTTGTGTCTGGGCTTGCTTCGACGAAGGAAAACGTTTACACTACGTTCGGCACGCTTAACGCAATGCAAAGTGCGTTTAAACGTCGAAATATCTCAAACGGGATAGAAATAACGCAAAATTTTCGTCAAAATCGACGATTTGTTGCGATTTACGTGTGTCTGGGCTTGTCTCGCCGACGGAAACAACGTGCATTACGTTCTGTACGAATAGCGCAGTGCAAAGTGTTTTTAAACGTCGAAATATCTCAAACGGGAGAGAAATAAAGCATAATTTTCTACAAAATCGACGAATTTTTGCGATTTGCGTGGGTCTGGGCTTGATTCGACGACGGAAACCGCGTGCACTACGTTCTGCACGCATAACGCAGGGTAAAGAGCGTTTTAAACGTCGAAATATCTCCAATGCGAGAGAAATATCGCTTAATTTCCTATAAAATCGACGATTTGTTGCGACTTACTTGTGTCTGGGCTTGCTTCGACGAAGGAAAACGTTTACACTACGTTCGGCACGCTTAACGCAATGCAAAGTGCGTTTAAACGTCGAAATATCTCAAACGGGATAAAAATAACGCAAAATTTTCGTCAAAATCGACGATTTATTGCGATTTGCGTGTGTCCGGGCTTGTTTCTACGATGGAAAACACCTGCACTACGTTCTGCACGCATAACGCAGTGTAAAGAGCGTTTAAACGTCGAAATATTTCAAACGGGAGAGAAATATCACTTAATTTCCTACAAAATCGAAGATTTATTGCGATATGCGTGTGTCTGGGCTTATTTCCACCATGGAAAACGCGTGCACTACGTTCTGCAAGCATAATGCATTGAAAAGAGCGTTTAAGCATCGAAGTATCTCAAACGGAAGAAAAATATCGCTTAATTTTCGTCAAAATCGATGAATGAATGCGTTTTGTCTGTATTTGGGCTTGTTTTTACGGCGTATAACACGCTCACTACGTTCTGCAAGCATAATGTATTGAAAAGAGCGTTTAAACGTCGAAATATCTCAAACGGGAGAGAAATAACGCATAATTTTCGACAAAATCGACGATTTGTTGCGATTTACGTGTGTCTGGGCTTGTTTCGACGACGGAAAGCGCGTGAACTTCGTTCTGCACGAATAGCGCAGTGCAAAGTGCGTTTAAACGTCGAAATATCTCAAACGGGAGAGAAATAACGCATAATTCTCTACAAAATCGACGAATTATTGCGACTTGCGTGGATCTGGGCTTGTTTCTACGATGGAAAACGTTTACACTACGTTCGGCACGCTTAACGCAATGCAAAGTGCGTTTAAACGTCGAAATATCTAAAACGGGAGAGAAATAAAGCATAATTTTCTACAAAATCGACGAATTTTTGCGATTTGCGTGGGTCTGGGCTTGATTCGACGACGTACAACACGGGCACTACGTTCTGCACGCATAATGTAGTGCAAAGAGCGTTTAAAGGTCGAAGTATCTCAAACGGGAGAGAAATATCGCTAAATTTTCGTCAAAATCGACGATTTGTTGCGATTTGCGTGTGTCTCGGCTTGATTCGACGACGGAAACCGTGTGCACTACGTTCTGCACGCATAATGTAGTGTAAAGAGCGTTTAAACGTCGCAATATTTCAAACGGGAGAGAAATATCACTTAATTTCCTACAAAATCGACGATTTATTGCGATTTGCGTGTGTCTGGGCTTGATTCGACGACGTACAACACGCGCACTACATTCTGCACGCATAACGCAGTGCAAAGTGCGTTTAAACGTCGAAATATCTAAAACGGGAGATAAACAACGCATAATTTTCTACAAATTCGACGAATTATTGCAATTTGCGTGTATCTGTGCTTGTTTCGACGCTGGAGGAGAGGCGTCTACTACGTTCTGCAAGCATAATGCAGTGAAAAGAGCGTTTAAACGTCGAAATATCTGAAACGGGAGTGAAATAACGCATCATTTTCGTCAAAAGCGAGGATTTGTTGCGATTTACGTGTGACTGGGCTTGTTTCGACGATGGAAAACGCGTGCACTACGTTCTGCACGAATAACGTAAGATTAAAAGATGAAAAGATTGTTTAAACATCGAAGTATCTCAAACGGGAGAAAAATACCGCATAATTATCGTCAAAATCGATGAATGAAGGCGTTTTGTCTGTATCTGGGCTTGTTTTCACGACGTATGACACGCGCACTACAGTCTGCAAGCATAATGCATTGAAAAGAGCGTTTAAACGTCGAAATATCTCAAACGGGATAGAAACAACGCATAATTTTCGTCAAAAGCGAGAATTTGTTGCGATTTACGTGTGTCTGGGCTTGTTTCTACGATGGAAAACGCGTGCACTACGTTCTGCACGCACAGCGCAGTGCAAAGTGCGTTTAAACGTCGAAATATCTCAAACGGGAGAGAAATATCACTTAATTTCCTACAAAATAGACGATTTATTGCGATTTGCGTGTGTCTGGGCTTATTTCCTCGATGGAAAACGCGTGCACTACGTTCTGCAAGCATAATGCATTGAAAAGAGCGTTTAAGCATCGAAGTATCTCAATCGGGAGAAAAATATCGCTTAATTTTCGTCAAAATCGATGAATGAATGCGTTTTGTCTGTATTTGGGCTTGTGTTTACGACGTATAACACGCGCACTACGTTCTGCAAGCATAATGCATTGAAAAGAGCGTTTAAACGTCGAAGTATCTCAAACGGGAGAGAAACAACGCATAATTTTCGTCAAAATCGACGATTTGTTGCGATTTACGTGCGTCTGGGCTTGTTTCGACGACGGAAAACGCCTGCACTAAGTTCTGCACGCATAATACAGAGCAAAGAGTTTTTAAACGTGGAAATATCTCAAACGGGAGAGAAATATAGCTTTATTTTCTACAAAATCGACGAATTTTTGCGATTTGCGTGGGTCTGGGCTTGATTCGACGACGTACAACACGGGCACTACGATCTGTACGCATAATGTAGTGCAAAGAGCGTTTAAACGTCGAAATATCTCCAACGCGAGAGAAATATCGCTTAATTACCTATAAAATCGACGATTTGTTGCGACTTACTTGTGTCTGGGCTTGTTTCGACGAAGGAAATCGTTTACACTACGTTCGGCACGCTTAACGCAATGCAAAGTGCGTTTAAACGTCGAAATATCTCAAACGGGATAGAAATAACGCAAAATTTTAGTCAAAATCGACGATTTGTTGCGATTTACGTGTATCTGGGCCTGTTTCGACGATGAAAACCGCGTGCACTACGTTCTGCACGCACAGCGCAGTGCAAAGTGCGTTTAAACGTCGAAATATCTCAAAAGGGAGAGAAATATCACTTAATTTCCTGCAAAATCGACGATTTATTGCGATTTGCGTGTGTCTGGGCTTGTTTCTACGATGGAAAACACCTGCACTACGTTCTGCACGAATAACGTAAGATTAAAAGATGAAAAGATTGTTTAAACGTCGAAATATCTCAAACGGGAGAAAAATATCGCATAATTATCGTCAAAATCTATGAATGAATGCGTTTTGTCTGTATCTGGGATTGTTTTCACGACGTATGACACGCGCACTACGTTCTGCAAGCATAATGCATTGAAAAGAGCGTTTAAGCGTCGAAATATCTGAAACGGGAGTGAAATAACGCATCATTTTCGTCAAAAGCGAGGATTTGTTGCGATTTACGTGTGTCTGGGCTTGTTTCTACGATGGAAAACGCGTGCACTAAGTTCTGCACGAATAGCGCAGTGCAAATTGCGTTTAAACGTCGAAATATCTCAAACGGGTCAGAAATATCGCTTAATTTTCTACAAAATGGACGAATTATTGCGATTTGCGTGTGTCTTGGCTTGTTTCTACGATGGAAAACGCCTGCACTAAGTTCTGCACGCCTAACACAGAGCAAAGTGCGTTTAAACGTCGAAATATCTCAAACGGGAGAGAAATATCGCTTTATTTACTACAAAATCGACGAATTATTGTGAATTATGTGTGTACGGGCTTGATTCGACGACGTACAACACGCGCACTACGTTCTGCACGCATAATGTAGTGCAAAGAGCGTTTAAGCGTCGAAATATCTCCAACGCGAGAGAAATATCGCTTAATTTCCTACAAAATCGACGATTTATTGCGATTTGCGTGTGTCTGGGCTTATTTCCACGATGGAAAACGCGTGCAATACGTTCTGCAAGCATAATGCAATGCAAAGTGCGTTTAAACGTCGAAATATATCAAACGGGAGAGAAATATCGCTTAATTTTCTACAAAATCGACGAATTATTGTGAATTATGTGTGTATGGGCTTGATTCGACGACGTACAACACGCGCACTACGTTCTGCACGCATAATGTAGTGCAAAGAGCGTTTAAGCGTCGAAATATCTCCAACGCGAGAAAAATATCGCTTAATTTCCTATAAAATCGACGATTTGTTGCGACTTACGTGTGTCTGGGCTTGTTTCGACGAAGGAAAACGTTTGCACTACGTTCGTCACGCTTAATGCAATGCAAAGTGCGTTTAAACGTCGAAATATCTCAAACGGGATAGAAACAACGCATAATTTTCGTCAAAAGCGAGAATTTGTTGCGATTTACGTGTGTCTGGGCTTGTTTCTACGATGGAAAACGCGTGCACTAAGTTCTGCACGAATAGCGCAGTGCAGATTGCGTTTAAACGTCGAAATATCTCAAACGGGTGAGAAATATCGCTTAATTTTCTACAAAATCGACGAATTATTGCGATTAGCGTGTGTCTTGGCTTGTTATTACGACGTATAAAACGCGCACTACGTTCTGCAAGCATAATGGATTGAAAAGAGCGTTTAAACGTCGAAATATCTCAAACGGGAGAGAAATAACGCATAATTTTCCTCAAAATCGACGATTTGTTCCGATTTACGTGTGTCTGAGCTTATTTCCACGCTGGAAAACGCGTGCACTACGTTCTGCAAGCACAATGCATTGAAAAGAGCGGTTAAACGTCGAAATATCTCAAACGGGAGATAAATATCGCTTAATTTTCGTCAAAATCGATGAATGAATGCGTTTTGACTGTATTTGGGCTTGTTTTTACGACGTATAACACGCGCACTACGTTCTGCACGCATAATGTAGTATCGGAAAAGGATGGGATTAGGATAATTTAGATTTGTAAAATTCTCCTAATACTATTTATTAAGATAAATAAAATAACAAGGATTAATTGGACAGAGAACGATAAATGTTCAACTTGAACTAAAACACAAAAGTCTTATTCCGCTCAAATCACTCTCTATAACTCTCGTCTTCGGCATCCGCACTCGCACGCTCTCGATTCTCAACCCATACTGCGCGCCTTTTGCGTTCGTTCTCGCCTGCGTCTTAACTAACATTGTCTTTAGCGTCTCTTTTGTTTTTTTCCCCGCCCTATAGCGCACGTGTCCCGAAAGCGCTCGTGACCAGGGTCACGTAGGCCTTTTAGACGAAACTGTTCAGTTGAAAAGATCGACGATACATTGCTGTACCCAACGACACCGCGGTTCTCGCAACATTGTATACGGTTCGGCCGATATCTTAGGCCTTTTGTCCACGATACTACACTCGGCCATTCCTGACAAATCACATCTGCCCTCAGATGTGCTCATCACTGTTCTCACTATCATCACTAACACCAATGTTCCACCACTTCATGTGGTCGGCTGCGGTGGAAGTCGTGCGCGGTCCCTCGTGTTCGCCTTCTCGTTGCACTACGTAACGGTCATTTCGCAGGACTTTCACCACACGGTACGGCCCAAGGAACTTTGAATGCAGCTTTAACCCAGGACCGCCTTGCGTCCTCTCGATCGCCACCAGATCTCCTGTTTTGTAGACTGTCGCCTTCTTGCGTCTCTTGTTGAACGTTTGTCTGTTGCGGGTTTGAAGCTCCTCGATCCGTCTCTTTGCTATTTCACGCAATTGATCCCGTTCTTCCTGGAACATTGCGACCCATTCATCTTCAACTAACTGCCTCATCTGCGGATCGTCCCGCATCCTCATCCGCGTGCCAAACAGCAACTGGAACGGAGTAACGCTAGTGCTTCTGCTGGGTGTTGCGTTGAGGTATTTTTGAGTTTTCTCCAGGTGCTTGAACCACTCGCCTGGCGTTGGTGCAGATAACTTCGTCAACAACGGGATAAGTATCCGGTTTACTCTTTCTACCTGACCATTGGCCCGCGGAATTCCAGTTGTAGTTCGCACGTGCTCTATGCCTTCCTCGCTACAATAGTCCTCGAAAGCACCAGCTGTGAACGCCGTCCCACGGTCAGAGATGATCCTTCGCGGATTCCCGAAACAAACAGACTGTTTTTCCAAGCGGCTGATAACCTCTGCAGAACCCGTTGATTTGGTGGGGTACAACCAGACGAACTTGGTGAAAGCATCGACCACTACGAAGATATGCCGGTAGCTTTTCTTTGTAGTGGGTAACGGTCCAATATGATCGACGTGATACGTGTCGAACGGCAATTCTCCCTTGTCGATGGTATTTAGCAATCCTTCCTTCTTCCCTTGCTTTCTCTCCGCAAGGATACAGTCGATGCAACTCCGCACCACCCTTTCCACTTTCTCGCGCATTCCCCGGAACCAGTAGTCCCTTTTTACCAACGCCTCTGTTTTGGTAACGCCGAAATGGCCACGTTCGTGAGCTCGTCGGACCACTTGGGTTTGCATCGACTTCGGCACGACCAATAGCGGTGTGTCTTCTACTTCTCGATACAAAAGTTCGTTTCTTAAGACGTACCCGTCGGCCTCGTACTGCTTTATGTTGTCTCGGATCTGTCGCAGGTCATCCTCTTGCAACTGCGCTTCTCTCAAACGTACGACAATCCCTCGTTCGTCTTCGTCTATTAGCATGACCTCGGGTAGGGGGTTTCGACTCAACGCGTCGACATGCATCATACTGGTCCCGGGCCTATGCTCCACCTTATAATCGAACTCCTCTAGGAGGATCGCCCACCTCGCGACGCGCACGCACAAGTCCTTTTTCCGCATTGTTAACGCGAACGCCTGACAATCTGTAACGATTTTGAATGGAATGCCGAGCAAGTAGACACGGAATTTCTTCAGCGCTTTCACGATGGCCAAAACCTCAAGCTCGTAACTGGTGTACTTCTCTTCAGCCGGTGATGTTTTTCCGCTCGAGTAATACACGGGGTGAAAAACGTTGTCCTCGCTGTCGCGTTGCAGTAAGATCGCTCCGTATCCCCCGCTGCACGCATCCGTATGCAGCTGAGTCTCCGCTCCAACGCGATACAGCTTCAACAGTGGCTTCTCGCTTAACGCGGTTTTTAGGCTTCCGAACGCTTCGCGCTCGCGCGATTCGAACCTGAACGGGACATTTTTCCTTAATAGATCTGTTAATGGTCTCGCGATGACAGAATACCGGGGCACAAACTTCCTAAAGTATCCCGCTAAGCCCAGGAAACTCTGAACATCTCTAGCCGATCGGGGCTCCGGGAAATTAGCGACGGCCTTGGTTTTGCATTCAGATGGTTGAATATTACCGCCCTCGATGATGTGGCCCAAATATTCTATTTTCGTTTGTAGGAATCGACATTTACTCCAGTTTACGAGTAGTCCGTGTTCACTAGCAACACGCAGCACTGTGCTTAGTTTCTCTATCCCACTCGAAAAGTCAGTCGACGGCACGATCAGATCGTCCATGTACGTCAGCACCACCCCTGTCGCGATCAACTCTTTAAAAACTGCGTTTATATATTTCTGAAAGACGGCTGGCGAATTGCACAATCCAAAAGGCATTTTGAGGAATTCGTACTGGCCTGTGGGGACTACGAACGCTGTATACTTCCTGCTACTTTCCCCAACAGGAACATGAAAAAATCCGTTCTTAAGATCCAACGTGCTAAATACCCTCGAGCCCTGTAGCGAATCTAGTTGGTCTTCGATCAAGGGCAGTGGGTATCTATCTTTTACTACCTTTTTATTTAGTCGTCTATAATCAACGCAAATTCTAGTCGAGCCGTCTTTCTTTTTTACCAAAACGATCGGACTGGCATAGTCGGAATGTGATTGGCGTATTATTCCATCCTCCAGCCACATTTTGATCTGTTTGTCGACCTCGACCTTGTCTTGTGGAGATAGTCTTCGCGGCCTTTCGTAAACCGGAATATCGTCATGCAATATTATGTTCATTTTGATTCCTACTTCGCGCGTTTTCTGTGGCCTATAATTTCGGATTAAACTCTCTACTGCCTGCTTATGGTGCACGTTTTCGATATGGGATAAATCTACTTCACGCGCCCCCGTCTCTATGTCTACTTTAAAAACTTCCGGAATCCCATCGGAGTTTTCGTCTTTTAATCTGAAAATGGAGATATCTCCCCTCCTCCTGTTCATCTCAACGGTATCCAGGAAGTCTGTGCCTATTATCAACGAACGGTGCATCATAGTGTTTGGAACTACATGCACCGTTATATGATATAACTCATCATCTATGACAATATCCGTTGAAAATTTCCCGAGCGTAAGATTGTTCTCGGATCCGATACTGCGAAACTCGACAATTTCCCGAATTAATTTGGGCGCTCCAATTTTGGCATGTTGATCCGCCCGCATCAGGGTTAATTCGCTACCGGTGTCTATCAACGCGCTCAGTTCGCAATTTCCAATTCTAACACTTTTACAACCCACTCGCAGCGACATTTGTGTATTACAAACCTCTTTAGGGGACTTACTCAGATCGCTGCATTTCGATGCGACGTGTCCGTACTCTCTACACTCGAAACACTTAGGACCCTTCGACTTGTTCGGGCAATCCGCGCTTACATGTGCTTTATCGCCGCAATTGTAGCAACGCGTCTTTCTCGCACTTCCACCTTGACTGGGACTGTTGTTTCTCTCAACTCTGGCCGGCTTCGCAACCGACTTCGTCCTTCGGCTCTTCTGCTCCTCGTACGCGATTAGCCTCTTCCTTAGCTCCTTGATGGATGCAGCACCATACAGCATAGATTTATGGACCTCTTCGTCTATTATCCCGTCTATGATGTACTCTACTTTGACTTCTTCCTCTATATCGGCATGACTGGCTATTTCCAGCATGCGATACATGTAGGCCAAGCACGCCTCGTCGCTTTTCTTTCTCGTCCCACTAAGCTTTTGGTGTACTTGCCTACTGTTGGACTTTCTGGAGAACTCTCTGATTAGTCCCTTCTTCAGCTCATGCCAAGTCCTGGCATGGCACTCGAAGCTTGCGAATATTTTCGCCGATCCCCTCAGCAGCTTCCTCGCGTAGACTGCCTTCTGACCGTCGGACCACATACACGTGTCCGCGACTTCTTCGAATGATTCGAACCATCGCTCCACGTTTTCACCTTTGTCACCGCTAAACAATTCTAGTGCGTCTTCGACATCTTTAAAGCTTAATACCGAGACGGTGCATGCCTTTTGGCGATATTCATCGCGGTCCGAGCACATCGCTCGCGTACCTCTCTTATGTTTTATTACCTCTTTCCTATCTTCTTCATCGTCACTTTCGTCGTCGCTTTCTTCTTCCGACGATACGTTGTCTCCTTCCAGGGCCGCCTGTAGCCGTGCGCGTAGTTCAGATTTTCTCCCTGTGACCTTTAACCCCAAGCTAGCGAGGCGCGCTCTCAACTCCTTCGTCCTCAGCTTCTCGAGGTCTTCGTCTCCATCCTGATCGCGCTCAGCTCTCTGCCCACTCCTTAGGTTTCGCTGATTTACCGATTCCTTCGAAGTTGATTGACCAGCCTTATACGCTCGGTTCAGCCTGGCCATCAGCACTGACTTCGAGCCTGATATCGGCAGATTCAGACTTGCGAGCTTATTTCTTAGCTCCTCCAGCGTCGAAACCTCTTCAGTCGAAAACTGTTCCTCTTCACAATTTGCCATTTTCAACTCTTTTTTTTTTCAGCACAATTAGTTCCGTTAAACGTGTCGTTCTCTGTCTGGTTTCAATCCCGGCTGAGCCCCCAATTTGTAGTATCGGAAAAGGATGGGATTAGGATAATTTAGATTTGTAAAATTCTCCTAATACTATTTGTTAAGATAAATAAAATAACAAGGATTAATTGGACAGAGAACGATAAATGTTCAACTTGAACTAAAACACAAAAGTCTTATTCCGCTCAAATCACTCTCTATAACTCTCGTCTTCGGCATCCGCACTCGCACGCTCTCGATTCTCAACCCATACTGCGCGCCTTTTGCGTTCGTTCTCGCCTGCGTCTTAACTAACATTGTCTTTAGCGTCTCTTTTGTTTTTTTCCCCGCCCTATAGCGCACGTGTCCCGAAAGCGCTCGTGACCAGGGTCACGTAGGCCTTTTAGACGAAACTGTTCAGTTGAAAAGATCGACGATACATTGCTGTACCCAACGACACCGCGGTTCTCGCAACATTGTATACGGTTCGGCCGATATCTTAGGCCTTTTGTCCACGATACTACAATAATGTAGTGCAAAGGGCGTTTAAGCGTCGAAATATCTCCAACGCGAGAAAAATATCGCTTAATTTCCTATAAAATCGACGATTTGTAGCGACTTACGTGTGTCTGGGCTTGTTTCGACGAAGGAAAACGTTTGCACTACGTTCGTCACGCTTAATGCAATGCAAAGTGCGTTTAAACGTCGAAATATCTCAAACGGGATAGAAATAACGCAAAATTTTCGTCAAAATCGACGATTTGTTGCGATTTACGTGTGACTGGGCTTGTTTCGACGACGGAAAATGCGTACACTGCGTTCTTCACGCATAGCGCAGTGCAAAGTGCGTTTAAACGTCGAAATATCTCAAACGGGAGAAAAATATCGCATAATTATCGTCAAAATCGATGAATGAATGCGTTTTGTCTGTATCTGGGATTGTTTTCACGACGTATGACACGCGCACTACGTTCTGCAAGCATAATGCATTGAAAAGAGCGTTTAAGCGTCGAAATATCTGAAACGGGAGTGAAATAACGCATCATTTTCGTCAAAAGCGAGGATTTGTTGCGATTACGTGTGTCTGGGCTTGTTTATACGATGGAAAACGCGTGCACTAAGTTCTGCACGAATAGCGCAGTGCAAATTGCGTTTAAACGTCGAAATATCTCAAACGGGTGAGAAATATCGCTTAATTTTCTACAAAATGGACGAATTATTGCGATTTGCGTGTGTCTTGGCTTGTTTCTACGATGGAAAACGCCTGCACTAAGTTCTGCGCGCCTAACACAGAGCAAAGTGCGTTTAAACGTCGAAATATATCAAACGGGAGAGAAATATCGCTTAATTTTCTACAAAATCGACGAATTATTGTGAATTATGTGTGTATGGGCATGATTCGACGACGTACAATACGCGCACTACGTTCTGCACGCATAATGTAGTGCAAATTGCGTTTAAACGTCGAAATATCTCAAACGGGAGAGAAATATCGCTTAATTTCCTATAAAATCGACGATTTGTTGCGACTTACGTGTATCTGGGCTTGTTTCGACGATGGAAAACGCCTGCACTAAGTTCTGCACGAATAGCGCGGTGCAAAGTGCGTTTAAACGTCGAAATATCTCAAACGGGAGAGAAATATCGCTTTATTTACTACAAAACCGACGAATTATTGTGAATTATGTGTGTATGGGCTTGATTCGACGACGTACAACACGCGCACTACGTTCAGCACGCATAATGTAGTGCAAATTGCGTTTATACGTCGAAATATCTAATACGGTAGAGAAATAAAGCATAATTTTCTACAAAATCGACGAATTTTTGCGATTTGCGTGGGTCTGGGCTTGATTCGACGACGTACAACACGGGCACTACGTTCTGCACGCATAATGTAGTGCAAAGAGCGTTTAAACGTCGAAATATCTCCAACGCGAGAGAAATATCGCTTAATTTCCTATAAAATCGACGATTTGTTGCGACTTACTTGTGTCTGGGCTTGTTTCGACGAAGGAAAACGTTTACACTACGTTCGGCACGCTTAGCGCAATGCAAAGTGCGTTTAAACGTCGAAATATCTCAAACGGGATAGAAATAACGCAAAATTTTCGTCAAAATCGACGATTTATTGCGATTTGCGTGTGTCCGGGCTCGTTTCTACGATGGAAAACACCTGCACTACGTTCTGCACGAATAACGTAAGATTAAAAGATGAAAAGATTGTTTAAACATCGAAGTATCTCAAACGGGAGAAAAATATCGCTTAATTTTCGTCAAAATCGATGAATGAATGAGTTTTGTCTGTATTTGGGCTTGTGTTTACGACGTATAACACGCGCACTACGTTCTGCAAGCATAATGCATTGAAAAGAGCGTTTAAACGTCGAAATATCTAAAACGGGAGAGAAATATCGCATAATTTTCGACAAAATCGACGATTTATTGCGATTTGCGTGCGTCTGGGCTTGTTTCTACGATGGAAAACGCCTGCACTAAGTTCTGCACGCATAATACAGAGCAAAGAGCGTTTAAACGTCGAAATATCTCAAACGGGAGAGAAATATCGCTTTATTTCCTACAAAACCGACGAATTATTGTGAATTATGTGTGTATGGGCTTGATTCGACGACGTACAACACGCGCACTACGTTCTGCACGAATAGCGCAGTGCAAAGTGCGTTTAAACGTCGAAATATCTCAAACGGGAGAGAAATATCGCATAATTTTCGTCAAAATCGACGATTTATTGCGATTTACGAGTATCTGGGCTTGATTCGACGACGGAAACCGCGTGCACTACGTTCTGCACGCATAACGCAGGGTAAAGAGCGTTTAAACGTCGAAATATCTCCAACGCGAGAGAAATATCGCTTAATTTCCTATAAAATCGACGATTTGTTGCGACTTACTTGTGTCTGGGCTTGCTTCGACGAAGGAAAACGTTTACACTACGTTCGGCACGCTTAACGCAATGCAAAGTGCGTTTAAACGTCGAAATATCTCAAACGGGATAGAAATAACGCAAAATTTTCGTCAAAATCGACGATTTGTTGCGATTTACGTGTGTCTGGGCTTGTCTCGCCGACGGAAACAACGTGCATTACGTTCTGTACGAATAGCGCAGTGCAAAGTGTTTTTAAACGTCGAAATATCTCAAACGGGAGAGAAATAAAGCATAATTTTCTACAAAATCGACGAATTTTTGCGATTTGCGTGGGTCTGGGCTTGATTCGACGACGGAAACCGCGTGCACTACGTTCTGCACGCATAACGCAGGGTAAAGAGCGTTTAAACGTCGAAATATCTCCAACGCGAGAGAAATATCGCTTAATTTCCTATAAAATCGACGATTTGTTGCGACTTACTTGTGTCTGGGCTTGCTTCGACGAAGGAAAACGTTTACACTACGTTCGGCACGCTTAACGCAATGCAAAGTGCGTTTAAACGTCGAAATATCTCAAACGGGATAAAAATAACGCAAAATTTTCGTCAAAATCGACGATTTATTGCGATTTGCGTGTGTCCGGGCTTGTTTCTACGATGGAAAACACCTGCACTACGTTCTGCACGCATAACGCAGTGTAAAGAGCGTTTAAACGTCGAAATATTTCAAACGGGAGAGAAATATCACTTAATTTCCTACAAAATCGAAGATTTATTGCGATATGCGTGTGTCTGGGCTTATTTCCACCATGGAAAACGCGTGCACTACGTTCTGCAAGCATAATGCATTGAAAAGAGCGTTTAAGCATCGAAGTATCTCAAACGGAAGAAAAATATCGCTTAATTTTCGTCAAAATCGATGAATGAATGCGTTTTGTCTGTATTTGGGCTTGTTTTTACGACGTATAACACGCTCACTACGTTCTGCAAGCATAATGTATTGAAAAGAGCGTTTAAACGTCGAAATATCTCAAACGGGAGAGAAATAACGCATAATTTTCGACAAAATCGACGATTTGTTGCGATTTACGTGTGTCTGGGCTTGTTTCGACGACGGAAAGCGCGTGAACTTCGTTCTGCACGAATAGCGCAGTGCAAAGTGCGTTTAAACGTCGAAATATCTCAAACGGGAGAGAAATAACGCATAATTCTCTACAAAATCGACGAATTATTGCGACTTGCGTGGGTCTGGGCTTGTTTCTACGATGGAAAACGTTTACACTACGTTCGGCACGCTTAACGCAATGCAAAGTGCGTTTAAACGTCGAAATATCTCAAACGGGATAGAAACAACGCAAAATTTTCGTCAAAATCGACAATTTGTTGCGATTTACGTGTATCTGGGCTTGATTCGACGACGGAAACCGCGTGCACTACGTTCTGCACGCATAACGCAGGCTAAAGAGCGTTTAAACGTCGAAATATTTCAAACGGGAGAGAAATATCACTTAATTTCCTACAAAATCGACGATTTATTGCGATATGCGTGTGTCTGGGCTTATTTCCACCATGGAAAACGCGTGCACTACGTTCTGCAAGCATAATGCATTGAAAAGAGCGTTTAAGCATCGAAGTATCTCAAACGGAAGAAAAATATCGCTTAATTTTCGTCAAAATCGATGAATGAATGCGTTTTGTCTGTATTTGGGCTTGTTTTTACGACGTATAACACGCGCACTACGTTCTGCAAGCATAATGTATTGAAAAGAGCGTTTAAACGTCGAAATATCTCAAACGGGAGAGAAATAACGCATAATTTTCGACAAAATCGACGATTTGTTGCGATTTACGTGTGTCTGGGCTTGTTTCGACGACGGCAAGCGCGTGAACTTCGTTCTGCACGAATAGCGCAGTGCAAAGTGCGTTTAAACGTCGAAATATCTCAAACGGGATAGAAACAACGCATAATTTTCGTCAAAAGCGAGAATTTGTTGCGATTTACGTGTGTCTGGGCTTGTTTCTACGATGGAAAACGCGTGCACTAAGTTCTGCACGAATAGCGCAGTGCAGATTGCGTTTAAACGTCGGAATATCTCAAACGGGTGAGAAATATTGCTTAATTTTCTACAAAATCGACGAATTATTGCGATTAGCGTGTGTCTTGGCTTGTTTTTACGACGTATAAAACGCGCACTACGTTCTGCAAGCATAATGCATTGAAAAGGGCGTCTAAACGTCGAAATATCTCAAACGGGAGTGAAATAACGCATAATTTTCGTCAAAATCAACGATTTGTTGCGATTTACGTGTGACTGGGCTTGTTTCGACGACGGAAAACGCGTACACTGCGTTCTTCACGCATAGCGCAGTGCAAAGTGCGTTTAAACGTCGAAATATCTCAAACGGGAGAAAAATATCGCATAATTATCGTCAAAATCGATGAATGAATGCGTTTTGTCTGTATCTGGGATTGTTTTCACGACGTATGACACGCGCACTACGTTCTGCAAGCATAATGCATTGAAAAGAGCGTTTAAGCGTCGAAATATCTGAAACGGGAGTGAAATAACGCATCATTTTCGTCAAAAGCGAGGATTTGTTGCGATTTACGTGTGTCTGGGCTTGTTTATACGATGGAAAACGCCTGCACTAAGTTCTGCACGCCCAACACAGAGCAAAGTGCGTTTAAACGTCGAAATATATCAAACGGGAGAGAAATATCGCTTAATTTTCTACAAAATCGACGAATTATTGTGAATTATGTGTGTATGGGCATGATTCGACGACGTACAATACGCGCACTACGTTCTGCACGCATAATGTAGTGCAAATTGCGTTTAAACGTCGAAATATCTCAAACGGGAGAGAAATATCGCTTAATTTCCTATAAAATCGACGATTTGTTGCGACTTACTTGTATCTGGGCTTGTTTCGACGATGGAAAACGCCTGCACTAAGTTCTGCACGAATAGCGCGGTGCAAAGTGCGTTTAAACGTCGAAATATCTCAAACGGGAGAGAAATATCGCTTTATTTACTACAAAACCGACGAATTATTGTGAATTATGTGTGTATGGGCTTGATTCGACGACGTACAACACGCGCACTACGTTCAGCACGCATAATGTAGTGCAAATTGCGTTTATACGTCGAAATATCTAATACGGTAGAGAAATAAAGCATAATTTTCTACAAAATCGACGAATTTTTGCGATTTGCGTGGGTCTGGGCTTGATTCGACGACGTACAACACGGGCACTACGTTCTGCACGCATAATGTAGTGCAAAGAGCGTTTAAACGTCGAAATATCTCCAACGCGAGAGAAATATCGCTCAATTTCCTATAAAATCGACGATTTGTTGCGACTTACTTGTGTCTGGGCTTGTTTCGACGAAGGAAAACGTTTACACTACGTTCGGCACGCTTAACGCAATGCAAAGTGCGTTTAAACGTCGAAATATCTCAAACGGGATAGAAATAACGCAAAATTTTCGTCAAAATCGACGATTTATTGCGATTTGCGTGTGTCCGGGCTTGTTTCTACGATGGAAAACACCTGCACTACGTTCTGCACGAATAACGTAAGATTAAAAGATGAAAAGATTGTTTAAACATCGAAGTATCTCAAACGGGAGAAAAATATCGCTTAATTTTCGTCAAAATCGATGAATGAATGCGTTTTGACTGTATTTGGGCTTGTGTTTACGACGTATAACACGCGCACTACGTTCTGCAAGCATAATGCATTGAAAAGAGCGTTTAAACGTCGAAATATCTAAAACGGGAGAGAAATATCGCATAATTTTCGACAAAATCGACGATTTATTGCGATTTGCGTGCGTCTGGGCTTGTTTCTACGATGGAAAACGCCTGCACTAAGTTCTGCACGCATAATACAGAGCAAAGAGCGTTTAAACGTCGAAATATCTCAAACGGGAGAGAAATATAGCTTTATTTTCGTCAAAATCGACGATTTATTGCGATTTACGAGTATCTGGGCTTGATTCGACGACGGAAACCGCGTGCACTACGTTCTGCACGCATAACGCAGGGTAAAGAGCGTTTAAACGTCGAAATATCTCCAACGCGAGAGAAATATCGCTTAATTTCCTATAAAATCGACGATTTGTTGCGACTTACTTGTGTCTGGGCTTGCTTCGACGAAGGAAAACGTTTACACTACGTTCGGCACGCTTAACGCAATGCATAGTGCGTTTTAAACGTCGAAATATCTCAAACGGGATAAAAATAACGCAAAATTTTCGTCAAAATCGACGATTTATTGCGATTTGCGTGTGTCCGGGCTTGTTTCTACGATGGAAAACACCTGCACTACGTTCTGCACGCATAACGCAGTGTAAAGAGCGTTTAAACGTCGAAATATTTCAAACGGGAGAGAAATATCACTTAATTTCCTACAAAATCGAAGATTTATTGCGATATACGTGTGTCTGGGCTTATTTCCACCATGGAAAACGCGTGCACTACGTTCTGCAAGCATAATGCATTGAAAAGAGCGTTTAAGCATCGAAGTATCTCAAACGGAAGAAAAATATCGCTTAATTTTCGTCAAAATCGATGAATGAATGCGTTTTGTCTGTATTTGGGCTTGTTTTTACGACGTATAACACGCTCACTACGTTCTGCAAGCATAATGTATTGAAAAGAGCGTTTAAACGTCGAAATATCTCAAACGGGGGAGAAATAACGCATAATTTTCGACAAGATCGACGATTTGTTGCGATTTACGTGTGTCTGGGCTTGTTTCGACGACGGAAAGCGCGTGAACTTCGTTCTGCACGAATAGCGCAGTGCAAAGTGCGTTTAAACGTCGAAATATCTCAAACGGGAGAGAAATAACGCATAATTCTCTACAAAATCGACGAATTATTGCGACTTGCGTGGGTCTGGGCTTGTTTCTACGATGGAAAACGTTTACACTACGTTCGGCACGCTTAACGCAATGCAAAGTGCGTTTAAACGTCGAAATATCTCAAACGGGATAGAAACAACGCAAAATTTTCGTCAAAATCGACAATTTGTTGCGATTTACGTGTATCTGGGCTTGATTCGACGACGGAAACCGCGTGCACTACGTTCTGCACGAATAGCGCAGTGCAAAGTGCGTTTAAACGTCGAAATATCTCAAACGGGAGAGAAATATCGCATAATTTTCGTCAAAACCGACGATTTATTGCGATTTACGTATATCTGGGCTTGATTCGACGACGGAAACCGCGTGCACTACGTTCTGCACGCATAACGCAGGGTAAAGAGCGTTTAAAACGTCGAAATATTTCAAACGGGAGAGAAATATCACTTAATTTCCTACAAAATCGACGATTTATTGCGATATGCGTGTGTCTGGGCTTATTTCCACCATGGAAAACGCGTGCACTACGTTCTGCAAGCATAATGCATTGAAAAGAGCGTTTAAGCATCGAAGTATCTCAAACGGAAGAAAAATATCGCTTAATTTTCGTCAAAATCGATGAATGAATGCGTTTTGTCTGTATTTGGGCTTGTTTTTACGACGTATAACACGCGCACTACGTTCTGCAAGCATAATGTATTGAAAAGAGCGTATAAACGTCGAAATATCTCAAACGGGAGAGAAATAACGCATAATTTTCGACAAAATCGACGATTTGTTGCGATTTACGTGTGTCTGGGCTTGTTTCGACGACGGCAAGCGCGTGAACTTCGTTCTGCACGAATAGCGCAGTGCAAAGTGCGTTTAAACGTCGAAATATCTCAAACGGGAGAGAATCAACGCATAATTTTCGTCAAAATCGACGATTTGTTGCGATTTACGTGTGTCTGGGCTTGCCTCGACGACGGAAACAGCGTGCACTACGTTCTGCACGAATAGCGCAGTGCAAAGTGTTTTTAAACGTCGAAATATCTCAAACGGGAGAGAAATAACGCATAATTTTCGACAAAATCGACGATTTGTTGCGATTTACGTGTGTCTGGGCTTGTTTCGACGACGGAAAGCGCGTGAACTTCGTTCTGCACGAATAGCGCAGTGCAAAGTGCGTTTAAACGTCGAAATATCTCAAACGGGAGAGAAATAACGCATAATTTTCGACAAAATCGACGATTTATTGCGATTTGCGTGTGTCTGGACTTGTTTCTACGATGGAAAACGCCTGCGCTAAGTTCTGCACGCATAATACAGAGCAAAGAGCGTTTAAACGTCGAAATATGTCAAACAGGAGAGAAATAAAGCATAATTTTCTACAAAATCGACGAATTTTTGCGATTTGCGTGGGTCTGGGCTTGATTCGACGACGTACAACACGGGCACTACGTTCTGCACGCATAATGTAGTGCAAAGAGCGTTTAAACGTCGAAATATCTAAAACGGGAGAGAAATAAAGCATAATTTTCTACAAAATCGACGAATTTTTGCGATTTGCGTGGGTCTGGGCTTGATTCGACGACGTACAACACGGGCACTACGTTCTGCACGCATAATGTAGTGCAAAGAGCGTTTAAACGTCGAAATATCTCCAACGCGAGAGAAATATCGCTTAATTTCCTATAAAATCGACGATTTGTTGCGACTTACTTGTGTCTGGGCTTGCTTCGACGAAGGAAAACGTTTACACTACGTTCGGCACGCTTAACGGAATGCAAAGTGCGTTTAAACGTCGAAATATCTCAAACGGGATAGAAATAACGCAAAATTTTCGTCAAAATCGACGATTTATTGCGATTTGCGTGTGTCCGGGCTTGATTCTACGATGGAAAACACCTGCACTCCGTTCTGCACGAATAACGTAAGATTAAAAGATGAAAAGATTGTTTAAACATTGAAGTATCTCAAACGGGAGAAAAATACCGCATAATTATCGTCAAAATCGATGAATGAAGGCGTTTTGTCTGTATCTGGGCTTGTTTTCACGACGTATGACACGCGCACTACGGTCTGCAAGCATAATGCATTGAAATGAGCGTTTAAACGTCGAAATATCTCAAACGGGAGTGAAATAACGCATAATTTTCGTCAAAATCGACGATTTATTGCGATTTGCGTGTGTCTGGGCTTTTTTCCACGATGGAAAACGCGTGCACTACGTTCTGCAAGCATAATGCATTGAAAAGAGCGTTTAAACGTCGAAATATCTCAAACGGGAGAGAAATAACGCATAATTTTCGTCAAAATCGACGATTTATTGCGATTTGCGTGTGTCTGGGCTTTTTTCCACGATGGAAAACGCGTGCACTACGTTCTGCAAGCATAATGCATTGAAAAGAGCGTTTAAACGTCGAAATATCTCAAACGGGAGAGAAATAACGCATAATTTTCGACAAAATCGACGATTTGTTGCGATTTACGTGTGTCTGGGCTTGTTTCGACGACGGAAAGCGCGTGCACTTCGTTCTGCACGAATAGCGCAGTGCAAAGTGCGTTTAAACGTCGAAATATCTCAAACGGGAGAGAAATAACGCATAATTCTCTACAAAATCGACGAATTATTGCGTTTTGCGTGGATCTGGGCTTGTTTCTACGATGGAAAACGTTTACACTACGTTCGGGACGCTTAACGCAATGCAAAGTGCGTTTAAAACGTCGAAATATCTCAAACGGGATAGAAACAACGCAAAATTTTCGTCAAAATCGACAATTTGTTGCGATTTACGTGTATCTGGGCTTGATTCGACGACGGAAACCGCGTGCACTAAGTTCTGCACGAATAGCGCAGTGCAAAGTGCGTTTTAAACATCGAAATTTCTCAAACGGGAGAGAAATATCGCATAATTTTCGTCAAAACCGACGATTTATTGCGATTTACGTGTATCTGGCTTGATTCGACGACGGAAACCGCGTGCACTACGTCCTGCACGCATAACGCAGGGTAAAAGAGCGTTTATTAAACGTCGAAATATTTCAAACGGGAGAGAAATATCACTTAATTTCCTACAAAATCGACGATTTATTGCGATATGCGTGTGTCTGGGCTTATTTCCACCATGGAAACCGCGTGCACTACGTTCTGCAAGCATAATGCATTGAAAAGAGCGTTTATGCATCGAAGTATCTCAAACGGAAGAAAAATATCGCTTAATTTTCGTCAAAATCGATGAATGAATGCGTTTTGTCTGTATTTGGACTTGTGTTTACGACGTATAACACACACACTACGTTCTGCAAGCATAATGTATTGAAAAGAGCGTTTAAAACTTCGAAATATCTCAAACGGGAGAGAATCAACGCATAATTTTCGTCAAAAATCGACGATTTGTTGCGATTTACGTGTGTCTGGGCTTGTCTCGGACGACGGAAACAACGTGCACTACGTTCTGTACGAATAGCGCAGTGCAAAGTGTTTTTAAACGTCGAAATATCTCAAACGGGAGAGAAAATAAAGCATAATTTTCTACAAAATCGACGAATTTTTGAGATTTGCGTGGGGTCTGGGCTTGATTCGACGACGGAAACCGCGTGCACTACGTTCTGCACGCATAACGCAGGGTAAAGAGCGTTTAAACGTTGAAAATATCTCCAACGCGAGAGAAATATCGCTTAATTACCTATAAAATCGACGATTTGTTGCGACTTACTTGTGTCTGGGCTTGCTTCGACGAAGGAAAACGTTTACACTACATTCGGCACGCTTAACGCAATGCAAAGTGCGTTTTAAACGTCGAAATATCTCAAACGGGATAGAAAGAACGCAAAATTTTCGTCAAAATCGACAATTTGTTGCGATTTACGTGTATCTGGGCTTGATTCGACGACGGAAACCGCGTGCACTACGTTCTGCACGAATAGCGCAGTGCAAAGTGCGTTTAAACGTCGAAATATCTCAAACGGGGAGAGAAATATCGCATAATTTTCGTCAAAATCGACGATTTATTGCGATTAACGTGTATCTGGGCTTGATTCGACGACGGAAACCGCGTGCACTACGTTCTGCACGCAATAACGCAGGGGTAAAGAGCGTTTAAACGTCGAAATATTTCAAACGGGAGAGAAATATCACTTAATTTCCTACAAAATCGACGATTTGTTGCGATTTGCGTGTGTCTGGGCTCATATCACGATGGAAAACGCGTGCACTACGTTCTGCAGCATAATGCATTGAAAAGAGCGTTTTTAAACGTCGAAATATCTCAAACGGGAGATAAATTATCGCTTAATTTTCGTCAAAATCGATGAATGAATGCGTTTTGACTGTATTTGGGCTTGTTTTTACGACGTATAACACGCGCACTACGTTCTGCAAGCATAATGCATTGAAAAGAGCGTGTTTTATTAAACGTCGAAATATCTCAAACGGGAGTGAAATAACGCATAATTTTCGTCAAAATCAACGATTTGTTGCGATTTACGTGTGACCTGGGCTTGTTTCAACTACGGAAAACGCGTACACTGCGTTCGGCACGCTTAACGCAATACAAAGTGCGTATAAAACGTCGAAATACCTCGAAAGGGAGAGAAAATAACGCATAATTTTCGTCAAAATCGACGAATTTTTGCGATTTGCGTGGGTCTGGGCTTGATTCGACGACGTACAACACGGGCACTACGTTCTGCACGCATAATGTAGTGCAAAGAGCGTTTTTAAACGTCGAAATATCTCCAACGCGAGAGAAATATCGCTTAATTTCCTATAAAATCGACGATATGTTGCGACTTACTTGTGTCTGGGCTTGCTTCGACGAAGGAAAACGTTTACACTACGTTCGGCACGCTTAACTCAATGCAAAGTGCGTTTTAAACGTCGAAATATCACAAACGGGATAGAAATAACGCAAAATTTTCGTCAAAATCGACGATTTATTGCGATTTGCGTGTGTCTGGGCTTGTTTCTACGATGGAAAACACCTACACTACGTTCTGCACGAATAACGTAAGATTAAAAGATGAAAAGATTGTTTAAACATCGAAGTATCTCAAACGGGAGAAAAATACCGCATAATTATCGTCAAAATCGATGAATGAAGGCGTTTTGTCTGTATCTGGGCTTGTTTTCACGACGTATGACACGCGCACTACGGTCTGCAAGCATAATGCATTGAAAAGAGCGTTTAAACGTCGAAATATCTCAAACGGGAGTGAAATAACGCTAATTTTCGTCAAAAGCGAGAATTTGTTGCGATTTACGTGTGTCTGGGCTTGTTTCCACGATGGAAAACGCGTGCACTAAGTTTCTGCACGAATAGGCAGTGCAAATTGCGTTTAAACGTCGAAATATCTCAAACGGGTTAGAAATATCGCTTTAATTTTCTACAAAAATCGACGATTATTGCGATTAGCGTGTGTCTTGGCTTGTTTTTACGACGTATAAAACGCGCACTACGTTCTGCAAGCATAATGCATTGAAAAGAACGTTTAAACGTCGAAATATCTCAAACGGGAGATAAATATCGCTTAATTTTCGTCAAAATCGATGAATGAATGCGTTTTGACTGTATTTGGGCTTGTTTTTACGACGTATGACACGCGCACTACGTTCTGCAAGCATAATGCATTGAAAAGAGCGTTTAAGCATCGAAGTATCTCAAACGGGAGAAAAATATCGCTTAATTTTCGTCAAAATCGACGATTTGTTGCGATTTACGTGTCTGGGCTTATATCAACGATGGAAAACGCGTACACTACGTTCTGCAAGCATAATGCATTGAAAAGAGCGTTTTTAAACGTCGAAATATCTCAAACGGGAGATAAATATCGCTTAATTTTCGTCAAAATCGATGAATGAATGCGTTTTGACTGTATTTGGGCTTGTTTTTACGACGTATAACACGCGCACTACGTTCTGCAAGCATAATGCATTGAAAAGAGCGTTTAAACGTCGAAATATCTCAAACGGGGAGTGAAATAACGCATAATTTTCGTAAAAATCAACGATTTGTTGCGATTTACGTGTGACTGGGCTTGTTTCAACGACGGAAAACGCGTACACTGCGTTCGGCACGCTTAACGCAATACAAAGTGCGTTATAAACGTCGAAATACCTCGAACGGGAGAGAAATAATGCATAATTTTCGTCAAAATCGACGAATTTTTGCGATTTGCGTGGGTCTGGGCATTGATTCGACCACGTACAACACGGGCACTACATTCTGCACGCATAATGTAGTGCAAAGAGCATTTAAACGTCGAAATATCTCCAACGCGAGAGAAATATCGCTTAATTACCTATAAAATCGACGATTTGTTGCGACTTACTTGTGTCTGGGCTTGCTTCGACGAAGGGAAAACGTTTACACTACATTCGGCACGCTTAACGCAATGCAAAGTGCGTTTAAACGTCGAAATATCTCAAACGGGATAGAAACAACGCAAAATTTTCGTCAAAATCGACAATTTGTTGCGATTTACGTGTATCTGGGCTTGATTCGACGACGGAAACCGCGTGCACTACGTTCTGCACGAATAGCGCAGTGCAAAGTGCGTTATTAACGTCGAAATATCTCAAACGGGAGAGAAATATCGCATAATTTTCGTCAAAATCGACGATTTATTGCGATTTACGTGTATCTGGGCTTGATTCGACGACGGAAACCGCGTGCACTACGTTCTGCACGCATAACGCAGGGTAAAGAGCGTTTAAACGTCGAAATATTTCAAACGGGAGAGAAATATCACTTAATTTCCTACAAAATCGACGATTTGTTGCGATTTGCGTGTGTCTGGGCTCATATCCACGATGGAAAACGCGTGCACTACGTTCTGCAAGCATAATGCATTGAAAAGAGCGTTTTTTTAAACGTCGAAATATCTCAAACGGGAGTGAAATAACGCATAATTTTCGTCAAATCAACGATTTGTTGCGATTTACGTGTGACTGGGCTTGTTTCAACGACGGAAAACGCGTACACGGCGTTCGGCACGCTTAACGCAATACAAAGTGCGTATAAAACGTCGAAATACCTCGAAAGGGAGAGAAATAACGCATAATTTTCGTCAAAATCGACGAATTTTTGCGATTTGCGTGGGTCTGGGCTTGATTCGACGACGTACAACACGGGCACTACGTTCTGCACGCATAATGTAGTGCAAAGAGCGTTTTTTAAACGTCGAAATATCTCCAACGCGAGAGAAATATCGCTTAATTTCCTATAAAATCGACGATTTGTTGCGACTTACTTGTGTCTGGGCTTGCTTCGACGAAGGAAAACGTTTACACTACGTTCGGCACGCTTAACTCAATGCAAAGTGCGTTTAAACGTCGAAATATCACAAACGGGATAGAAATAACGCAAAATTTTCGTCAAAATCGACGATTTATTGCGATTTGCGTGTGTCTGGGCTTGTTTCTACGATGGAAAACACCTGCACTACGTTCTGCACGAATAACGTAAGATTAAAAGATGAAAAGATTGTTTAAACATCGAAGTATCTCAAACGGGAGAAAAATACCGCATAATTATCGTCAAAAATCGATGAATGAAGGCGTTTTGTCTGTATCTGGGCTTGTTTTCACGAGCGTATGACACGCGCACTACGGTCTGCAAGCATAATGCATTGAAAAGAGCGTTTTAAACGTCGAAATATCTCAAACGGGAGTGAAATAACGCATAATTTTCGTCAAAAGCGAGAATTTGTTGCGACTTACGTGTGTCTGGGCTTGTTTCTACGATGGAAAAACGCGTGCACTAAGTTCTGCACGAATAGCGCAGTGCAAATTGCGTTTAAAACGTCGAAATATCTCAAACGGGTTAGAAATATCGCTTAATTTTCTACAAAATCGACGAATTATTGCGATTAGCGTGTGTCTTGGCTTGTTATTTACGACGTATAAAACGCGCACTACGTTCTGCAAGCATAATGCATTGAAAAGAGCGTTTTAAACGTCGAAATATATGAAATGGGAGAGAAATAACGCATAATTTTCGTCAAAATCTTCGATTTATTGCGTTTTGCGTGTGTCCGGGCTTGTTTTTACGACGTATAACACGAACACTACGTTCTGCAAGCATAAATGCATTGAAAAGAGCGTTTTAAACGTCGAAATATCGCAAACGGGAGAGAAAATAACGGATAATTTTCGTCAAAATCGACGATTTGTTGCGATTTACGTGTGTCTGGGTTTGTTTCGACGACGGAAACCGCCGTGTGCACTACGTTCTGCACGCATAACGCAGTGTAAAGAGCGTTTTAAACGTCGAAATATTTCAAACGGGAGAGAAATATCACTAATTTCCTACAAAATCAACGATTTATTGCGATTTGCGTGTGTCTGGTCTTATTTCCACGATGGAAAACGCTGTGAACTACGTTCTGCAAGCATAATGCATTGAAAGGAGCGTTTAAGCATCGAAGTATCTCAAACGGGAGAAAAATATCGCTTAATTTTCGTCAAAATCGATGAATGAATGCAATTTATCTGTATCTGGGATTATTTTTACGACGTTTAACACGCGCACTACGTTCAGCAAGCATAATGTAGTGCAAAGGGCGTTTATAACGTCGAAATATCTTAACGGGAGAGAAATAACGCATAATTTTCTACAAAATCGACGAATTATTGCAATTTGCGTGGGTCTGGGCTTGATTCGACGCCCGTACAACAAGCGCACTACGTTCTGCACGCATAATGATAGTCCAAGGGGCGTTTAAACGTCGAAATATCTCAAACGGGAGAGAAATAACGCATAATTTTCGTCAAAATCGACGAATTATTGCAATTTGCGTGTATCTTTGTTTGTTTCGACTCTGGACGAGAGGCGTGTATTACGTTCTGCAAGCATAATGCAGTGAAAAGAGCGTTTAAGCGTCGAAGTATCTCTAACGGGAGAGAAATATCGCTTAATTTTCTGCAAATTGACGAATTATTGCGATTTGCGTGTGTCTGGGCTTGTTTCTACGATGGAAAACGCCTGCACTACGTTCTGCACGCATAATGTAGTTCAAAGGGCGTTTTAAACGTCGAAGTATCTCAAAAAGGAGAGAAATAACGTAAAATTTTCGTCAAAAATCGACGATTTGTTGCGATTTACGTGTGTCTGGGCTTGTTTCGACGACGGAAAACGCGGTGCACTACGTTTCTGCACGCATAACGCAGTGCAAAGTGCGTTTA
Organism: Bombus affinis; assembly: GCF_024516045.1. Taxonomy (NCBI): domain Eukaryota; kingdom Metazoa; phylum Arthropoda; class Insecta; order Hymenoptera; family Apidae; genus Bombus; species Bombus affinis. Next base: position 7,094 of record NW_026109351.1, on the reverse strand, counting down.
TTAACGTCGAAATATCTCCAACGCGGGAGAAATATCGCTTTAATTTCCTATAAAATCGACGATTTGTTGCGATTTACGTGTGTCTGGGATTGATTCGACGACGTACAACACGCGTACTACGTTCTGCACGCAAATGTAGAGCAAAGGGCGTTTTAAACGTCGAAATATCTTAAACGGGAGAGAAATAAAGCATAATTTTCTACAAAATCGACGAATTATAGCATTATGCGTGTTTGTGTGCTTGTTTCGACGCTGGACGAGAGGCGTGTACTACGTTCTGCACGCATAATGTAGTGCATAGAGCGTTTTAAACCTCGAAGTATCTCAAACGGGAGAGAATATATCGCTTAATTTTGTACGAAATCGACGAATTATTGCGATTTACGTGTGTCTGTGCTTGTTTCGACGATGGAAACCGCGTGCACTACGTTCTGCACGCATAATGTAGTGCAAAGGGCGTTTTAACGTCGAAATATCTCGAACGGGAGAGAAATAACGCATAATTTTCGTCAAAATCGACGATTTGTTGCGATTTGCGTGTGTCTCGGTTTGATTCGACGACGGAAACCGCGGTGCACTACGTTCTGCACGCATAATGTAGTGCAAAGATCGTTTTATAAACGTCGAAATATATCCAACGCGAGACAAATATCGCTTAATTTCCTATAAAATCGACGATTTGTTGCGATTTACGTGTGTCTGGGCTAGTTTCGACGAAGGGAAAACGTTTACACTACGTTCGGCAAGCTTAACGCAATGCAAAGTTGCGTTTTAAACGTGGAAATATCTCAAACGGGAGAGAAATAACGCAAAATTTTCGTCAAAATCGATGATTTGTTGCGATTTACGTGTGTCTGGGATTGTTTCGATGACGGAAACCGCATGCACTACGTTTCTGCACGCATAATGCAGTGAAAAGAGCGTTTATAACGTCGAAATATTTCAAGCGGGAGAGAAATATCACTTAATTTCCTACAAAATCGACGATTTATTGCGATATTGCGTGTGTCTGTGCTTGATTCGGCGGCGTACAACACGCGCACTACATTCTGCACGCATAATGTAGTGCAAAGGGCGTTTTAAACGTCGAAATATCTTAAACGGGAGGAGAAAAACGCATAATTTTCGTCAAAATCGATGAATGAATGCAATTTATCTGTATCTGGGATTATTTTACGACGTTTAACACGCGCACTACGTTCTGCAAGCATAATGTAGTGCAAAGGGCGTTTAAACGTCGAAATATCTTATAACGGGAGAGAAATAACGCATAATTTTCGTTAAAATCGACGATTTGTTGCGATTTGCGTGTGTCTCGGCTTGATTCGACGACGAAACCGCGTGCACTACCGTTCTGCACGCATAATGTGCAACGGGCGTTTTAAACGTCGAAATATCTTAAACGGGAGAGAGAAATAACGCATAATTTTCGTTAAAATCGACGATTTGTTGCGATTTACGTGTGTCTGGGTTTGTTTCGACGCTGGATGTCAAGCGTGTACTACGATCTGCACGCAAAATGTAGTGCAAAGTGCGTTAAACGTCGAAACATCTTAAACGGGAGAGAAATAACGCATAATTTTCTATAAAATCGACGAATTATTGCGATTTGCGTGGGTCTGGGCTTGATTCGACGACGTACAACAAGCGCACAACGTTCTGCACGCATAATGTAGTGCAAAGGGCGTTTTAACCGACGAAATATCTTAAACGGGAGAGAAATAACGATAATTTTTCTACAAAATCGACGAATTACTGCGATTTGCGTGTGTCTGGGCTTGTTTCTACGATGGAAAACGCCTGCACTACGTTCTGTTCGCATAACGCAGTGTAAAGGGCGTTTATACGTCGAAATATCACAAATGGGAGAGAAATAACGCAAAATTTTTGTCAAAATCGACGATTTGTTGCGATTTACGTGTGTCTGGGCTTGTTTCCACGATGGGAAACGCGTGCACTTCGTTCTGCACGCATAATGTGGTGCAAAGGGCGTTTTAAACGTCGAAATATCTTAAACGGGAGAGAAATAAAGCATAATTTTCTACAAAATCGACGAATTATAGCATTATGCGTGTATGTGTGCTTGTTTCGACGCTGGGACGAGAGGCGTGTACTACGTTCTGCACGCATAATGTAGTGCAATGGGCGTTTTAAACGTCGAAATATCTCAAAAGGGAGAGAAACAACGCATAATTTTCGTCAAAATCGATGAATGAATGCAATTTATCTGTATCTGGGATTATTTTTACGACGTTTAACACGCGCACTACGTTCTGCAAGCATAATGTAGTGCAAAGGGCGTTTAAACGTCGAAATATCTTAAACGGGAGAGAAATAACGCATAATTTTCTACAAAATCGACGAATTATTGCAATTTGCGTGGGTCTGAGCTTGATTCGACGACGTACAACAAGCGCACTACGTTCTGCACGCATAATGTAGTGCAAGGGGCGTTTATAAACGTCGAAATATCTCAAACGGGAGAGAAATAACGTATAATTTTCGTCAAAATCGACGAATTATTGCAATTTGCGTGTATCTTTGTTTGTTTCGACTCTGGACGAGAGGCGGTGTATTACGTTCTGCAAGCATAATGCAGTGAAAAGAGCGTTTAAGCGTCGAAGTATCTCTAACGGGAGAGAAATATCGCTTAATTTTCTGCAAATTGACGAATTATTGCGATTTTGCGTGTGTCTGGGCTTGTTTCTACGATGGGAAAACGCCTGCACTACGTTCTGCACGCATAATGTAGTTCAAAGGGCGTTTAAACGTCGAAGTATCTCAATAAGGAGAGAAATAACGTAAAATTTTCGTCAAAATCGACGATTTGTTGCGATTTACGTGTGTCTGGGCTTGTTTCGACGACGGAAAACGCGGTGCACTACGTTCTGCACGCATATAACGCAGTGCAAAGTGCGTTTTAAACGTCGAAATATCTCCAACGCGGGGAGAAATATCGCTTAATTTCCTATAAAATCGACGATTTATTGCGATTTGCGTGTGTCTGGGCTTGTTTCCACGATTTAAAACGCGTGCACTACGTTCTGCACGCATAATGCAGTGAAAAGTTGGTTTAAACGTCGAAGTATCTCAGACGGGAGGAAAATATCGCTTAATTTTGTACAAAATCGACGAATTATTGCGATTTGCGTGTGTCTGGGCTTGTTTCCACGATGGGAAAACGCGCGCACTACGTTCTGCACGCATAATGTAGTGCAAAGGTCGTTTAAAGGTCGAAATATCTCAAACGGGAGAGAAATAACGCATAATTTTCGTCAAAATCGACGATTTATTGCGATTTACGTGTGTCTGTGCTTGTTTCGACGGTGGAAACCGCGTTGCACTACGTTCTGCACGCATAATGTAGTGCAAAGGGCGTTTAAACGTCGAAATATCTCAAACGGGAGAGAAATAACGCAAAATTTTCGTCAAAATCGATGATTTGTTGCGATTTACGTGTGTCTGGGCTTGTTTCGACGACGGAAACCGCGTGCTCTACGTTCTGCACGCATAATGCAGTGAAAAGAGCGTTTTAAACGTCGAAATATTTCAAGCGGGAGAGAAATATCACTTAATTTCCTACAAAATCGACGATTTATTGCGGTTTGCGTGTGTCTGGGCTTGATTCGGCGACGTACAACGCGCGCTCTACTTTCTGCACGCATAATGTAGTGCAAAGGGCGTTTTTAAACGTCGAAATATCTAAAACGGGGAGAGACATAAAGCAAATTTTTCGTCAAAATCGACTATTTGTTGCGATTTACGTGTGTCTGGGCTTGTTTCGACGACGGAAACCGCGTGCACTACGTTCTGCACGCATAACGCAGTGTAAAGAGCGTTTAAACGTCGCAATATTTCAAACGGGAGAGAAATATCACTTAATTTCCTACAAAATCGACGATTTATTGCGATTTGCTAGTGTCTGGGCTTGATTCGGCGGCGTACAACACGCGCACTACATTCTGCACGCATAATGTAGTGCAAAGGGCGTGTAAACGTCGAAATATCTTAAACGGGAGAGAAATAACGCATAATTTTCTACAAATTCGACGAATTATTGCAATTTGCGTGTATCTGTGCTTGTTTCGACGCTGGAGGAGAGGCGTCTACTACGTTCTGCAAGCATAATGCAGTGAAAAGAGCGTTTAAGCCTCGAAGTATCTCTAACGGGTGAGAAATATCGCTTAATTTTCTACAAAATCGACGATTTGTTGCGATTTACGTGTGTCTGGGCTTGTTTCCACGATGGAAAACGCGTTCAACTACGTTCTGCAAGCATAACGCAGTGTAAAGAGCGTTTAAACGTCGAAATATTTCAAACGGGAGAGAAATATCACTCAATTTCCTACAAAATCGACGATTTATTGCGGTTTGCGTGTGTCTGGGCTTGATTCGGCGACGTACAACACGCGCACTACTTTCTGCACGCATAATGTAGTGCTAAGGGCGTTTAAAACGTCGAAATATCTTAAACGGGAGAGAAATATCACTTAATTTCCTACAAAATCGACGATTTATTGCGATTTGCGTGTGTCTGGGCTTGTTTCCACGATGGAAAACGCGTGCACTACGTTCTGCACGCATAATGCAGTGAAAAGAGCGTTTTAAACGTCGACGTATCTCAGACTGGAGAGAAATATCGCTTAATTTTGTACAAAATCGATGATTTGTTGCATTTACGTGGGTCCTGGGATTGTTTCGATGACGGAAACCGCATGCACTACGTTCTGCACGCATAAAGCAGTGAAAAGAGCGTTTTAAACGTCGAAATATTTCAAGCGGGAGAGAAATATCGCTTAATTTTTCTACAAAATCGACGATTTGTTGCGATTTACGTTTGTCTGGGCTTGTTTCCACGATGGAAAACGCATTCAACTACGTTCTGCAAGCATAACGCAGTGTAAAGAGCGTTTAAACGTCGAAATATCTCTAGCGGGAGAGAACTATCGCTTAATTTTCTGCAAAATCGACCAATTATTGTGCATTATGTGCGCCTGGACTTGTTTGGACGACCGTACAACACGCGCACTACGTTCTGCACGCATAACGCAGTGTTAAGAGCGTTTAAAACGTCGAAATATTTCAAACGGGAGAGAAATATCACTTAATTTCCTACAAAAATCGACGATTTATTGCGGTTTGCGTGTGTCTGGGCTTGATTCGGCGACGTACAACACGCGCACTACTTTCTGCACGCATTAATGTAGTGCAAAGGGCGTTTTAACGTCGAAATATCTTAAACGGGAGAGAAATATCACTTAATTTCCTACAAAATCGACGATTTATTGCGATTTGCGTGTGTCTGGGCTTGTTTCCACGATGGGAAACGCGTGCACTTCGTTCTGCACGCATAATGTAGTGCAAAGGGCGTTTAAACGTCGAAATATCTCAACGGGAGGGAAAAAACGCATAAAATTTTCGTCAAAAATCGATGATTTGTTGCGATTTACGTGTGTCAGGGCTTGTTTCGACGACGGAAACCGCGTGCTCTACGTTCTGCACGCATAATGCAGTGAAAAGAGCGTTTAAACGTCGAAATATTTCAAGCGGGAGAGAAATATCACTTAATTTCCTACAAAATCGACGATTTATTGCGATTTGCGTGTGTCTGGGCTTGTTTCCACGATTTAAAACGCGTGCACTACGTTCTGCACGCATAATGCAGTGAAAAGATGGTTTAAACGTCGAAGTATCTCAGACGGCAGAGAAATATCGCTTAATTTTGTACAAAAACGACGATTTGTTGCGATTTACGTGTGTCTGGGCTAGTTTCGACGAAGGAAAACGTTTACACTACGTTCGGCAAGCTTAACGCAATGCAAAGTGCGTTTAAACGTGGGAAATATCTCAAACGGGAGAGAAATAACGCAAATTTTCGTCAAAATCGACGATTTGTTGCGATTTACATGTGTCTGGGCCTGTTTCGACGATGGAAACCGCGTTGCACTACGTTCTGCACGCATAATGTAGTGCAAAGAGCGTTTAAACTTCGAAATATATCCAACGCGAGACAAATATCGCTTAATTTCCTATAAAATCGACGATTTGTTGCGATTTACGTGAGTCTGGGCTAGTTTCGACGAAGGAAAACGTTACACTACGTTCGGCAAGCTTAACGCAATGCAAAGTGCGTTTAAACGTGGAAATATCTCAAACGGGAGAGAAATAACGCAAAATTATTCGTCAAAATCGATGATTTGTTGCGATTTACGTGTGTCTGTGCTTGTTTCGACGACGGAAACCGCGTGCTCTACGTTCTGCACGCATAATGCAGTGAAAAGAGCGTTTTTAAACGTCGAAATATTTCAAGCGGGAGAGAAATATCACTTAATTTCCTACAAAATCGACGATTTATTTGCGATTTACGTGTGTCTGTGCTTGTTTCGACGGTGGAAACCGCGTGCACTACGTTCTGCACGCATAATGTAGTGCAAAGGGCGTTTTAAACGTCGAATATCTCAAAACGGGAGAGAAATAACGCAAAATTTTCGTCAAAATCGATGATTTGTTGCGATTTACGTGTGTCTGGGCTTGTTTCGACGACGGAAACCGCGTGCTCTACGTTCTGCACGCATAATGCAGTGAAAAGAGCGTTTAAACGTCGAAATATTTCAAGCGGGAGAGAAATATCACTTAATTTCCTACAAAATCGACGATTTATTGCGATTTGCGTGTGTCTGGGCTTGTTTCCACGATTTTAAAACGCGTGCACTACGTTCTGCACGCATAATGCAGTGAAAAGATGTTTTTAAACGTCGAAGTATCTCAGACGGGAGAGAAATATCGCGTTAATTTTGTACAAAATCGACGAATTATTGCGATTTGCGTGTGTCTGGGCTTGTTTCCACGATGGAAAACGCGCGCACTACGTTCTGCACGCATAATGCAGTGAAAAGAGCGTTTAAACGTCGAAATATCTCCAACGCGAGAGAAATATCGCATAATTTCCTATAAAATCGACGATTTGTTGCGATTTACGTGTGTCCGGGGTTGTTTCGACGAAGGAGAACGTTTACACTACGTTCGGCAAGCTTAACGCAATGCAAAGTGCGTTTAAGCGTCGAAATATCTCAAAACGGGAGAGAAATAACGCG
>NW_026109350.1:0-48039 GCF_024516045.1 Bombus affinis | reverse complement strand
GTCACATAGTGATGCAATATATCGTTATACCTTATAGCGTAATAGTATATAACGTTATACGTCATATAGTGATGCAGTATAACGTTATACGTTATGACGTAATAATATATATCGTTATACGTCACATAGTGATGCAATATATCGTTATACCTTATAGCGTAATAGTATATAACGTTATACGTCATATAGTGGTGCAGTATAACGTTATACGTTATGACGTAATAGTATATATCGTTATACGTCACATAGTGATGCAATATATCGTCTTACCTTATAGCGTATTAGTATATAACGTTATACGTCATATAGTGATGCAATATAATGTTAAATGTCATATAGTGACGAAATTTACCGTCATAAAATATAGCGTAATAGTATATAACGTTATACGTCATATAGTGATGCAATATTTCATCATACCTTATAGCGTAATAGTATATAACGTTATACATCATATAGTGATGCTATATAACGTTATACATCACATAGTGATGCAGTACATCGTTATACCTTATAGAGTAATAGTATATAACGTTATACGTCATAGAGTGATGCAGTATAACGCTCTTCGTCCTATAGTGATGCAATATAACGTTATACGTTATATAGTGATGCAATATAACGTTATGCGTCCTATGGTAATACAAATATATGGTTATATGTTATAACGTAATAGTATATAACGTTATACGTCATAGAGTTTAGCAATATAACGTTATTCCTTCATAATAATAGTATATATCGTTATACGTCATATAGTGATGGTATATATCGTTATACCTTATAGCGTAATAGTATATAACGTTATGCGTCATATTGTGATGCAATATAACGTTATGCGCCATAACGTATTAGTATATAACGTTATACGCCATATAGTGATGCAATATAACGTTTTACGGCATATAGTGATGCAAAATAACGCTATACGGCATATAGTGACGCAATATAACGTTTTTCGTACTATAGATATCCGATATCGTTATATGTTATAACGTAATTGTATGTAACGTTATACGTCATATAGTGATGCAATATAACGTTATACGTCCTATAGTGATGCCATATAACGTTATACGATATAACGTAATAGTATATAACGTTATACGGCATATAGTGATGCAATATAACGTTATACGTCATATAGTGATGCAATATATCGATATACCTTATAGCGTAATAGTATATAACGTTAAACGTCCTATAGTGATGCCATATAACGTTATACGTCCTATAGTGATGCGATATAACGTTCTGCGTCATAACATTTTAGTATATAACATTATAGGTCATATAGAGAAGAAATGTGACTTTATACGGCATATAGTGATGCAATATAACGTTATACGTCATATGGTGATGCAATATATCGTTATACCTTATAACGAAATAGTATATAACGTGATACGTCATATGGTGATGCTATATAACGTTATACATCACATAGTGTTGCAATATAACGTTGTACGTCCTATAGTGATGCGATGTAACGTTCTGCGTTATAGCATACTAGTATATAACATTATACGTCATATAGACAAGCAATATAACGTTATACGTCATATAGTGATACAGTACATCGTTATACCTTATAGCGTAATAGTATATAACTTTATACGACATATAGTGATGCAATATAACGTTATTCGTTATAACGTAATAGTATATAACGTTATACGTCATATGGTGGTGCTGTATAACGTTATACATCACATAGTGATGTAATATAACGCTATACGTCATATAGACATGCAATTTAACGTTATACGGCATATAGTGATGCAATATAACGTTATACGTCATATAGTGATGCAGTATATCGTTATACACTATAGCGTAATAGTATATAACGTTATACGTCCTATAGTGATGCCATATAACGTTATACGTTATAACGTAATAGTTTATAACGTTGTACGTCATTAAGTGATGCAATATTTCGTCGTAGCTTATAGCGTAATAGTATATAACGTTATACATCATATAGTTATGCTATATAACGTTATACATCACATAGTGATGCAGTACATCGTTATACCTTATAGAGTAATAGTATATAACGTCATACGTAGTATAGTGATGCAATATATCGTTATTGTTATAGCGTAATACTATATATCGTTACACGTCACATAGTGATGCAATATATCGTTATACCTTATAGCGTAATAGTGTATAACGTTATACGTCATATAGTGATGGAATATAACGTTATGCGTTATAACGTAATACTATATAACGTAATACGTCATATAATGATGCCATATAACCTTATAGGGCACATAGTGATGCAATATATCGTTATACCTTATAGCGTAATAGTGTATAACGTTATACGTCATATAGTGATGCAATATAACGTTATGCGTTATAAGTTAATAGTTTATACTGTAATACGTCATATAATGATGCAATATAACCTTATAGAGCATATAGTGATGCAATATAACGTTATACGTCCTATAGTGATGCAATATAACGCTATACGTCATATAGTGATGCAATATATCGTTATACCTTATAGAGTAATAGTATATAACTTTATACGTCATATAGTGATTCTATATAACGTTATACATCATATAGTGATGCAGTACATCGTTATACCTTATAGAGTAATAGTATACAACGTTATACGTCATATAGTGATGCAATATAACGTTACACCGCATATAGTGATGCAATATTTCGTCATACCCTATAGCGTAATAGTATATAACATTATACATCATATAGTGATGCTATATAACGTTATACATCACATAGTGATGCAGTACATCGTTATACCTTACAGAGTAATAGTATATAACGTCATACGTCATATAGGGATGCAATATATCGTTATTCCTTATAGCCTAATACTATATAACGTTATACGTCATATAGTGATGCAATATAACGTTATGCGTCCTATGGTAATACAAATATATGGTTATATGTTATAACGTAATAGTATATAACGTTATACGTCATAGAGTTTAGCAATATAACGTTATTCCTTCATAATAATACTATATATCGTTATACGTCATATAGTGATGCAATATATCGTTATACCTTATAGCGTAATAGTATATAACGTAATACGTCATATTGTGGTGCAATATAAAGTTATGCGCCATAACGTATTAGTATATAACGTTATACGCCATATAGTGATGCAATATAACGTTTTACGGCATATAGTGATGCAAAATAACGCTATACGGCATATAGTGACGCAATATAACGTTATTCGTACCATAGATATCCGAAATCGTTATACCTTATAGCGTAGTAGTATATAACGTTAAACGTCCTATAGTGATGCCATATAACGTTATACGTCCTATAGTGATGCGATATAACGTTCTGCGTTATAACATTTTAGTATATAACGTTATACGTCATATAGAGAAGAAATATATCGTTATACCGCATATAGTGATGCACTACAACGTTATACGTCATATAGTGATGCAATATATCGTTATACCTTATAGCGTAATAGCTTATAACGTTATACGTCATATAGTGATGCAATATAACGTTAGACGTCATATAGTGTTGCAATATAATGTTATACGTCATATAGTGATGAAATATATCGTTATACCTTATAGCGTAATAGTATATAAGCTTATACGTCATATAGTGAGGCGGTATAACGTTATACGTTATGACGTAATAGTACATATCGTTATACGTCACATAGTGATGCAATATATCGTTATACCTTATAACGTAATAGTATATACCGTTATACGTCATATGGTGATGCTATACAACGTTATACATCACGTAGTGATGCAATATAACGTTATACGTCCTATAGTGATGCGATATAACGTTCTGCGCTATAACATATTAGTATATAACGCTATACGTCCTATAGTGATGCCATATAACGTCATACGTTATAACGTAATAGTATATAACGTTATACCTCATATAGTGATGCAATATAACGTTATACGCCCTATAGTGATGCGACTTAACGTTCTGCGTTATAACATATTAGTATATAACATTATACGTCATATAGTGATGCAATATAACGTTATACGTCCTTTCGTGATGCGATATAACGCTATACATCATATAGTGATGCAATATAACGTTATGCGTTATAACGTATTAGTATATAACATTATACGTCATATAGAGAAGAAATATAACGTTATACGGCATATAGTGATGCAATATAACGATATACGTCATATAGCGACGAAATTTATCGTTATAAGTTATAGCGTAATAGTATATAACGTTATACGTCATATAGTGATGCAATATGTCGTCATACCTTATAGAGTAATAGTATATAACGTCATACGTAGTATGGTGATGCAATATATCGTTATTCTTATAGCGTAATACTATATATCGTTATACGTCACATAGTGATGCAATATATCGTTATACCTTATAGCGTAATAGTATATAACGTTATACGTCATATAGTGATGCAATATAACGTTATACGTCCTATAGGGATGCGATATAACGGTTTACGTTATACCGTAATGGTATATAACGCTATACGTCATATTGTGATGCAATATAACGTTATGCGCTATAACGTATTAGTATATAACGTTATACGCCATATAGTGATGCAATATAACGGTTTACGTTATACCGTAATGGTATATAACGCTATACGTCATATTGTGATGCAATATAACGTTATGCGCTATAACGTATTAGTATATAACGTTATACGCCATATAGTGATGCAATATAACGTTATACGACATTTAGTGTTGCAATATAACGTTATACGGCATATAATCATGCCATATAACGTTATACGCCATATAGTGATGCAATATAACGTTATACGTTATAACGTAATAGTATGTAACGTTATACGTCATATAGTGATGCAATATAACGTTATACGGCATATAGTGATGCAATATAACGCTATACGTCCTATATAGATGCCATATAACGTTATACGGTATAACGTAATATTATATAACGTTATACGTCATATAGTGATGCAATATAACGTTATACGTCCTATAGGGATGCGATATAACGTTCAGCGTTATAACATATTAGTATATAACATTATACGTCATATAGACAAGCAATATAACGTTATACGGCATATAGTGATGCAGTATAACGTTATACGTTATGACGTAATAGTATATATCGTTATACGTTACATAGTGATGCAATATATCGTTATACCTTATAGCGTAATAGTGTATAACGTTATACGTCATATAGTGATGCAATATAACGTTTCACGTTATAACGTAATAGTAAATAACGTTATACGTCATATTGTGATGCAACATAACGTTATGCGCTATAACGTATTAGTATATAACGTTATACGCCATATAGTGATGCAATATAACGTTATACGGCATATAGTGATGCAATATAACGCTATACGGCATATAGTGACGCAATATAACGTTATACGTACTATAGTTATGCGATATCGTTATATGTTATAACGTAATTGTATATAACGTTATACGTCATATAGTGATGCAATATATCGTTATAACTTATAGCGTAATAGTATATAACGTTATACGGCATATAGTGATGCAATATAAGGTTATACGTCATATAGTGATGCAATATATCGTCATACCTTATAGCGTAATAGTATATAACGTTAAACGTCCTATAGTGATCTAATATAACGTTATACGTCCTATAGTGATGCGATATAACGTTCTGCGTTATAACATTTTAGTATATAACATTATACGTCATATAGAGAAGAAATATAACGTTATACGGCATACACTGATGCAATATAACGCTATACGTCATATAGTGATGCAATATATCGTTATACCTTATAGCGTAATAGTATATAACGTTATACGTCATATAGTGATGCAGTATAACGTTATACGTTATGACCTAATAGTATATATCGTTATACGTCACATAGTGATGCAATATATCGTTATACCTTATAGCGTAATAGTATATAACGTTATACGTCATATAGTGATGCAGTATAACGTTATACGTTATGACGTAATAATATATATCGTTATACGTCACATAGTGATGCAATATATCGTTATACCTTATAGCGTAATAGTATATAACGTTATACGTCATATAGTGGTGCAGTATAACGTTATACGTTATGACGTAATAGTATATATCGTTATACGTCACATAGTGATGCAATATATCGTCTTACCTTATAGCGTATTAGTATATAACGTTATACGTCATATAGTGATGCAATATAATGTTAAATGTCATATAGTGACGAAATTTACCGTCATAAAATATAGCGTAATAGTATATAACGTTATACGTCATATAGTGATGCAATATTTCATCATACCTTATAGCGTAATAGTATATAACGTTATACATCATATAGTGATGCTATATAACGTTATACATCACATAGTGATGCAGTACATCGTTATACCTTATAGAGTAATAGTATATAACGTTATACGTCATAGAGTGATGCAGTATAACGCTCTTCGTCCTATAGTGATGCAATATAACGTTATACGTTATATAGTGATGCAATATATCGTTATACCTTATAGCGTAACAGTATATAACGTTATACGTCATATAGTGATTCTATATAACGTTATTCCATCATAACGTAGTAGTATATAGTGTTATACGTCATATAGTGATGCAATATAACGTTATTCGTCCTATAGTGATGCAATATAACGGTACACGTTATATAGTGATGCAATATATCGTTATACCTTATAGCGTAATAGTTTATAACGTTATACGTCATATAGTGATGGAATATAACGTTATGCGTTATAACGTAATACTATATAACGTAATACGTCATTTAATGATGCAATATAACCTTATAGGGCATATAGTGATGCAATATAACGTTATACATCACATAGTGATGCAATATAACGTTATACGTCCTATAGTGATGCGATATAACGTTCTGCGTTATAACATATTAGTATATAACATTATACGTCATATAGACAAGCAATATAACGTTATACGTCATATAGTGATGCGATATAACGTTCTGCGTCATAACATTTTAGTATATAACATTATAGGTCATATAGAGAAGAAATGTGACTTTATACGGCATATAGTGATGCAATATAAGGTTATACGTCATATAGTGATGCAATGTATCGTTATACCTTATAACGTAATAGTATATAACTTTATACGTCATATGGTGATGCTATATAACGATATACATCACATAGTGATGCAATATAACGTTATACGTCCTATAGTGATGCGATATAACGTTCTGCGTTATAACATTTTAGTATATAACATTATACGTCATATAGAGAAGAAATATAACGTTATACTGCATACACTGATGCAATATGACGTTACACGTCATATAGTGATGCAATATATCGTTATACCTTATAGCGTAATAGTATATAACGTTATACGTCATATAGTGATGCAGTATAACGTTATACGTTATGACGTAATAATATATATCGTTATACGTCACATAGTGATGCAATGTATCGTTATACCTCATAACGTAATAGTGTATAACGTTATACGTCATATGGTGATGCTATATAACGTTATACATCACATAGTGATGCAATATAACGTTATACGTCCTATAGTGATGCAATATAACGTTCTGCGTTATAACATTTTAGTATATAACATTATACGTCATATAGAGAAGAAATATAGCGTTATACGGCATATACTGATGCAATATAACGTTATGCGTCATATAGTGATGCAATATAACGTTATTCGTTATAACGTAATAGTATATAACGTTATACGTCATATGGTGATGCTGTATAACGTTATACATCACATTGTGATGTAATATAACGCTATACGTCATATAGAGATGCAATATAACGTTATTCGTTATAACGTAATAGTATATAAAGTTATACGTCATACAGTAATGCAATATAACGTTATACGTCATATAGTGATGCAATATATCGTTATACCTTATTGCGTAATAGTATATAACGTTATACGTCCTATAGTGATGCGATATAACGTTCCGCGTTATAACATTTTAGCATATAACATTATACGTCATATAGACAAGCAACATAACGTTATACGGCAAATAGTGATGCAATATAACGTTATACGTCATATACTGATGCAATATATCGTTATACCTTATAGCGAAATAGTACATAACGTTATACGTCATATAGTGATGCAGTATAACGTTATACGTTATGACGTAATAGTATATATCGTTATACGTCACATAGTGATGCAATATATTGTTATACCTTATAGCGTAATAGTGTATAACGTTATACGTCATATAGTGGTGCAATATAACGTTTTACGTTATACCGTAATAGTATATAGCGTTATACGTCATATTGTGATGCAATATAACGTTATACGTCATATACTGATGCAATATAACGTTATACGTCATATACTGATGCAATATATCGTTATACACTATAGCGTAATAGTATATAACGTTATACGTCCTATAGTGATGCCATATAACGTTATACGTTATAACGTAATAGTATATAACGTTGTACGTCATATAGTGATGCAATATAACGTTTTACGTCCTATAGTGAGGCGATATAACGTTCTGCGTTAAAACATTTTAGTATATAACATTATACGTCATATAGACAAGAAATATAACGTTATGCGGCATGTAGTGATGCAATATAACGTTGTACGTCACATAGTGATGCAATATATCGCCTTACCTTATAGCGTATTAGTATATAACGTTATACGTCATATAGTGATGCAATATAATGTTAAATGTCATATAGTGACGAAATTTACCGTCATAAATTATAGCGTAATAGTATATAACGTTATACGTCATATAGTGATGCAATATTTCGTCATACCTTATAGCGTAATAGTATATAACGTTATACATCATATAGTGATGCAATATATCGTTATACCTTATAGCGTAATAGTGTATAACGTTATACGTCCTATAGTGATGCGATATAACGTTCTGCGTTATAACATATTAGTATATAACGCTATACGTCCTATAGTGATGCCATATAACGTTATACGTTATAACGTAATATTATATAACGTTATACGTCATATAGTGATGCAATATAACGCTATACGTCATATACTGATGCAATATATCGTTGTACCTTATAGCGTAATAGTACATAACGTTATACGTCATATAGTGATGCAGTATAACGTTAAACGTTATGACGTAATAGTATATATCGTTATACGTCACATAGTGATGCAATATATCGTTATACCTTATAGCGTAATAGTGTATAACGTTATACGTCATATAGTGATGCAATATAACGGTTTACGTTATACCGTAATAGTATATAACGTTATACGTCATATTGTGATGCAATATAACGTTATGCGCTATAACGTATTAGTATATAACGTTATACGCCATATAGTGATGCAATATAACGTTATACGGCATTTAGTGTTGCAATATAACGTTATGCAGCATATAGTGATGCCATATAACGTTATACGCCATATAGTGATGCAATATAACGTTATACGTTATAACGTAATAGTATGTTACGTTATACGTCATATAGTGATGCAATATAACGTTATACGGCATATAGTGATGCAATATAACGTTATACGTCCTATAGTGATGCGATATAACGTTCTGCGTTATAACATATTAGTATATAACGCTATACGTCCTATAGTGATGCCATATAACGTTATACGTTATAACGTAATATTATATAACGTTATACGTCATATAGTGATGCAATATAACGTTTCACGTTATAACGTAATAGTATATAACGTTATACGTCATATAGTGATGCAACATAACGTTATGCGCTATAACGTATTAGTATATAACGTTATACGCCATATAGTGATGCAATATAACGTTATACGGCATATAGTGGTGCAATATAACGTTATACGTCCTATAGTGATGCGATATAACGTTCTGCGTTATAACATATTAGTATATAACATTATACGTCATATAGACAAGCAATATAACGTTATACGGCATATAGTGATGCAGTATAACGTTATACGTTATGACGTAATAGTATATATCGTTATACGTTGCATAGCGATGCAATATATCGTTATACCTTATAGCGTAATAGTGTATAACGTTATACGTCATATAGTGATGCAATATAACGTTTCACGTTATAACGTAATAGTATATAACGTTATACGTCATATTGTGATGCAACATAACGTTATGCGCTATAACGTATTAGTATATAACGTTATACGCCATATAGTGATGCGATATAACGTTATACGGCATATAGTGATGCAATATAACGTTATACGGCATATAGTGACGCAATATAACGTTATACGTACTATAGTTATGCGATATCGTTATATGTTATAACGTAATTGTATATAACGTTATACGTCATATAGTGATGCAATATATCGTTATAACTTATAGCGTAATAGTATATAACGTTATACGGCATATAGTGATGCAATATAAGGTTATACGTCATATAGTGATGCAATATATCGTTACACCTTATAGCGTAATAGTATATAACGTTATACGTCATATAGTGATGTAGTATAACGTTATACGTTATGACGTAATAATATATATCGTTATACGTCACATAGTGATGCAATGTATCGTTATACCTTATAACGTAATAGTATATAACGTTATACGTCATATGGTGATGCTATATAACGTTATACATCACATAGTAATGCAATATAACGTTATACGTCCTATAGTGATGCGATATAACGTTCTGCGTTATAACATTTTAGTATATAACATTATACGTCATATAGAGAAGAAATATAACGTTATACTGCATACACTGATGCAATATGACGTTACACGTCATATAGTGATGCAATATATCGTTATACCTTATAGCGTAATAGTATATAACGTTATACGTCATATAGTGATGCAGTATAACGTTATACGTTATGACGTAATAATATATATCGTTATACGTCACATAGTGATGCAATGTATCGTCATACCTTATAACGTAATAGTGTATAACGTTATACGTCATATAGTGATGCAATATAACGGTTTACGTTACACCGTAATAGTATATAACGTTATACGTCATATTGTGATGCAATATAACGTTATGCGCTATAACGTATTAGTATATAACGTTATACGCCATATAGTGATGCAATATAACGTTATACGGCATTTAGTGTTGCAATATAACGTTATGCAGCATATAGTGATGCCATATAACGTTATACGCCATATAGTGATGCAATATAACATTATACGTTATAACGTAATAGTATGTTACGTTATACGTCATATAGTGATGCAATATAACGTTATACGGCATATAGTGATGCAATATAACGTTATACGTCCTATAGTGATGCGATATAACGTTCTGCGTTATAACATATTAGTATATAACGCTATACGTCCTATAGTGATGCCATATAACGTTATACGTTATAACGTAATATTATATAACGTTATACGTCATATAGTGATGCAATATAACGTTATACGTCCTATAGTGATGCGATATAACGTTCTGCGTTATAACATATTAGTATATAACATTATACGTCATATAGACAAGCAATATAACGTTATACGGCATATAGTGATGCAGTATAACGTTATACGTTATGACGTAATAGTATATATCGTTATACGTTACATAGCGATGCAATATATCGTTATACCTTATAGCGTAATAGTGTATAACGTTATACGTCATATAGTGATGCAATATAACGTTTCACGTTATAACGTAATAGTATATAACGTTATACGTCATATTGTGATGCAACATAACGTTATGCGCTATAACGTATTAGTATATAACGTTATACGCCATATAGTGATGCAATATAACGTTATACGGCATATAGTGATGCAATATAACGTTATACGGCATATAGTGACGCAATATAACGTTATACGTACTATAGTTATGCGATATCGTTATATGTTATAACGTAATTGTATATAACGTTTTACGTCATATGGTGATGCTATATAACGTTATACATCACATAGTAATGCAATATAACGTTATACGTCCTATAGTGATGCGATATAACGTTCTGCGTTATAACATTTTAGTATATAACATTATACGTCATATAGACAAGCAATATAACGTTATACGGCATATAGTGATGCAGTATAACGTTATACGTTATGACGTAATAGTATATATCGTTATACGTCACATAGTGATGCAATATATTGTTATACCTTATAGCGTAATAGTGTATAACGTTATACGTCATATAGTGGTGCAATATAACGTTTTACGTTATACCGTAATAGTATATAGCGTTATACGTCATATTGTGATGCAATATAACGTTATGCGCTATAACGTATTAGTATATAACGTTATACGGCATATACTGATGCAATATAACGTTATGCGTCATATAGTGATGCAATATAACGTTATTCGTTATAACGTAATAGTATATAACGTTATACGTCATATGGTGATGCTGTATAACGTTATACATCACATTGTGATGTAATATAACGCTATACGTCATATAGAGATGCAATATAACGTTATTCGTTATAACGTAATAGTATATAAAGTTATACGTCATACAGTAATGCAATATAACGTTATACGTCATATAGTGATGCAATATATCGTTATACCTTATTGCGTAATAGTATATAACGTTATACGTCCTATAGTGATGCGATATAACGTTCCGCGTTATAACATTTTAGCATATAACATTATACGTCATATAGACAAGCAACATAACGTTATACGGCAAATAGTGATGCAATATAACGTTATACGTCATATACTGATGCAATATATCGTTATACCTTATAGCGAAATAGTACATAACGTTATACGTCATATAGTGATGCAGTATAACGTTATACGTTATGACGTAATAGTATATATCGTTATACGTCACATAGTGATGCAATATATTGTTATACCTTATAGCGTAATAGTGTATAACGTTATACGTCATATAGTGGTGCAATATAACGTTTTACGTTATACCGTAATAGTATATAGCGTTATACGTCATATTGTGATGCAATATAACGTTATGCGCTATAACGTATTAGTATATAACGTTATACGCCATATAGTGATGCAATATAACGTTATACGGCATTTAGTGTTGCCATATAACGTTATACGGCATATAGTGATGCCATATAACGTTATACGCCATATAGTGATGCAATATAACGTTATACGTTATAACGTAATAGTATGTAACGCTATACGCCATATAGTGATGCAATATAACGTTATACGGCATATAGTGATGCAATATAACGTTATACGTCCTATAGTGATGCGATATAACGTTCTGCGTTATAACATATTAGTCTATAACGCTATACGTCCTATAGTGATGCCATATAACGTTATACGTTATAACGTAATATTATATAACGTTATACGTCATATAGTGATGCAATATAACGTTATACGTCATATACTGATGCAATATATCGTTATACACTATAGCGTAATAGTATATAACGTTATACGTCCTATAGTGATGCCATATAACGTTATACGTTATAACGTAATAGTATATAACGTTGTACGTCATATAGTGATGCAATATAACGTTTTACGTCCTATAGTGAGGCGATATAACGTTCTGCGTTAAAACATTTTAGTATATAACATTATACGTCATATAGACAAGAAATATAACGTTATGCGGCATGTAGTGATGCAATATAACGTTGTACGTCACATAGTGATGCAATATATCGCCTTACCTTATAGCGTATTAGTATATAACGTTATACGTCATATAGTGATGCAATATAATGTTAAATGTCATATAGTGACGAAATTTACCGTCATAAATTATAGCGTAATAGTATATAACGTTATACGTCATATAGTGATGCAATATTTCGTCATACCTTATAGCGTAATAGTATATAACGTTATACATCATATAGTGATGCAATATATCGTTATACCTTATAGCGTAATAGTGTATAACGTTATACGTCCTATAGTGATGCGATATAACGTTCTGCGTTATAACATATTAGTATATAACGCTATACGTCCTATAGTGATGCCATATAACGTTATACGTTATAACGTAATATTATATAACGTTATACGTCATATAGTGATGCAATATAACGCTATACGTCATATACTGATGCAATATATCGTTGTACCTTATAGCGTAATAGTACATAACGTTATACGTCATATAGTGATGCAGTATAACGTTAAACGTTATGACGTAATAGTATATATCGTTATACGTCACATAGTGATGCAATATATCGTTATACCTTATAGCGTAATAGTGTATAACGTTATACGTCATATAGTGATGCAATATAACGGTTTACGTTATACCGTAATAGTATATAACGTTATACGTCATATTGTGATGCAATATAACGTTATGCGCTATAACGTATTAGTATATAACGTTATACGCCATATAGTGATGCAATATAACGTTATACGGCATTTAGTGTTGCAATATAACGTTATGCAGCATATAGTGATGCCATATAACGTTATACGCCATATAGTGATGCAATATAACGTTATACGTTATAACGTAATAGTATGTTACGTTATACGTCATATAGTGATGCAATATAACGTTATACGGCATATAGTGATGCAATATAACGTTATACGTCCTATAGTGATGCGATATAACGTTCTGCGTTATAACATATTAGTATATAACGCTATACGTCCTATAGTGATGCCATATAACGTTATACGTTATAACGTAATATTATATAACGTTATACGTCATATAGTGATGCAATATAACGTTTCACGTTATAACGTAATAGTATATAACGTTATACGTCATATAGTGATGCAACATAACGTTATGCGCTATAACGTATTAGTATATAACGTTATACGCCATATAGTGATGCAATATAACGTTATACGGCATATAGTGGTGCAATATAACGTTATACGTCCTATAGTGATGCGATATAACGTTCTGCGTTATAACATATTAGTATATAACATTATACGTCATATAGACAAGCAATATAACGTTATACGGCATATAGTGATGCAGTATAACGTTATACGTTATGACGTAATAGTATATATCGTTATACGTTGCATAGCGATGCAATATATCGTTATACCTTATAGCGTAATAGTGTATAACGTTATACGTCATATAGTGATGCAATATAACGTTTCACGTTATAACGTAATAGTATATAACGTTATACGTCATATTGTGATGCAACATAACGTTATGCGCTATAACGTATTAGTATATAACGTTATACGCCATATAGTGATGCGATATAACGTTATACGGCATATAGTGATGCAATATAACGTTATACGGCATATAGTGACGCAATATAACGTTATACGTACTATAGTTATGCGATATCGTTATATGTTATAACGTAATTGTATATAACGTTATACGTCATATAGTGATGCAATATATCGTTATAACTTATAGCGTAATAGTATATAACGTTATACGGCATATAGTGATGCAATATAAGGTTATACGTCATATAGTGATGCAATATATCGTTACACCTTATAGCGTAATAGTATATAACGTTATACGTCATATAGTGATGTAGTATAACGTTATACGTTATGACGTAATAATATATATCGTTATACGTCACATAGTGATGCAATGTATCGTTATACCTTATAACGTAATAGTATATAACGTTATACGTCATATGGTGATGCTATATAACGTTATACATCACATAGTAATGCAATATAACGTTATACGTCCTATAGTGATGCGATATAACGTTCTGCGTTATAACATTTTAGTATATAACATTATACGTCATATAGAGAAGAAATATAACGTTATACTGCATACACTGATGCAATATGACGTTACACGTCATATAGTGATGCAATATATCGTTATACCTTATAGCGTAATAGTATATAACGTTATACGTCATATAGTGATGCAGTATAACGTTATACGTTATGACGTAATAATATATATCGTTATACGTCACATAGTGATGCAATGTATCGTCATACCTTATAACGTAATAGTATATAACGTTATACGTCATATGGTGATGCTATATAACGTTATACATCACATAGTGATGCAATATAACGTTATACGTCCTATAGTGATGCCATATAACGTTCTGCGTTATAACATTTTAGTATATAACATTATACGTCATATAGAGAAGAAATATAACGTTATACGGCATATACTGATGCAATATAACGTTATGCGTCATATAGTGATGCAATATAACGTTATTCGTTATAACGTAATAGTATATAACGTTATACGTCATATGGTGATGCTGTATAACGTTATACATCACATAGTGATGTAATATAACGCTATACGTCATATAGAGATGCAATATAACGTTATTCGTTATAACGTAATAGTATATAAAGTCATACGTCATACAGTAATGCAATATAACGTTATACGTCATATAGTGATGCAATATATCGTTATACCTTATTGCGTAATAGTATATAACGTTATACGTCCTATAGTGATGCGATATAACGTTCCGCGTTATAACATTTTAGCATATAACATTATGCGTCATATAGACAAGCAACATAACGTTATACGGCATATAGTGATGCAATATAACGTTGTACGTCATATACTGATGCAATATATCGTTATACCTTATAGCGAAATAGTACATAACGTTATACGTCATATAGTGATGCAGTATAACGTTATACGTTATGACGTAATAGTATATATCGTTATACGTCACATAGTGATGCAATATATTGTTATACCTTATAGCGTAATAGTGTATAACGTTATACGTCATATAGTGGTGCAATATAACGTTTTACGTTATACCGTAATAGTATATAGCGTTATACGTCATATTGTGATGCAATATAACGTTATGCGCTATAACGTATTAGTATATAACGTTATACGCCATATAGTGATGCAATATAACGTTATACGGCATTTAGTGTTGCAATATAACGTTATACGGCATATAGTGATGCCATATAACGTTATACGGCATATAGTGATGCCATATAACGTTATACGCCATATTGTGATGCAATATAACGTTATACGTTATAACGTAATGGTATGTAACGTTATACGTCATATAGTGATGCAATATAACGTTATACGGCATATAGTGATGCAATATAACGTTATACGTCCTATAGTGATGCGATATAACGTTCTGCGTTATAACATATTAGTATATAACGCTATACGTCCTATAGTGATGCCATATAACGTTATACGTTATAACGTAATATTATATAACGTTATACGTCATATAGTGATGCAATATAACGCTATACGTCATATACTGATGCAATATATCGTTATACACTATAGCGTAATAGTATATAACTTTATACGTCCTATAGTGATGCCATATAACGTTATACGTAATAACGTAATAGTATATAACGTTGTACGTCATATAGTGATGCAATATAACGTTTTACGTCCTATAGTGAGGCGATGTAACGTTCTGCGTTAAAACATTTTAGTATATAACATTATACGTCATATAGACAAGAAATATAACGTTATGCGGCATGTAGTGATGCAATATAACGTTGTACGTCATATAGTGATGCAATATATCGTTATACCTTATAGCGTAATAGTATATAACGTTATACGTCATATAGTGATGCAGTATAACGTTATACGTTATGACGTAATAGTATATATCGTTATACGTCACATAGTGATGCAATATATGGTCTTACCTTATAGCGTATTAGTATATAACGTTATACGTCATATAGTGATGCAATATAATGTTAAATGTCATATAGTGACGAAATTTACCGTCATAAATTATAGCGTAATAGTATATAACGTTATACGTCATATAGTGATGCAATATTTCGTCATACCTTATAGCGTAATAGTATATAACGTTATACATCATATAGTGATGCTATATAACGTTATACATCACATTGTGATGTACATCGTTATACCTTATAGCGTAATAGTGTATAACGTTATACGTCATATAGTGATGGAATATAACGTTATGCGTTATAACGTAATACTATATAACGTAATACGTCATATAATGATGCAATATAACCTTATAGGGCATATAGTGATGCAATATAACGTTATACATCACATAGTGATGCAATATAACGTTATACGTCCTATAGTGATGAGATATAACGTTCTGCGTTATAACATATTAGTATATAACATTATACGTCATATAGACAAGCAATATAACGTTATACGTCATATAGTGATACAGTACATCGTTATACCTTATAGCGTAATAGTATATAACGTTATACATCATATAGTGATGCTATATAACGTTATACATCACATAGTGATGCAGTACATCGTTATACCTTATAGAGCAATAGTATATAACGTTATACGTCATATAGTGATTCTATATAACGTTATGCGTCACATAGTGATGCAGTACATCGTTATACCTTATAGCGTAATAGTATATAACGTTAAACGTCCTACAGTGATGCCATATAACGTTATACGTCCTATAGTGATGCGATATAACGTTCTGCGTCATAACATTTTAGTATATAACACTATAGGTCATATAGAGAAGAAATGTGACTTTATACGGCATGTAGTGATGCAATATAACGTTATACGTCATATGGTGATGCAATATATCGTTATACCTTATAACGAAATAGTATATAACGTGATACGTCATATAGTGATGCTATATAACGTTATACGTCACATAGTGATGTAGTACATCGTTATAACATATAGCGTAATAGTATATATCATTATACGTTATATAGTGATGCGATATAACGTTATACGTCACATAGTGATGCAATATAACGTTATACGTTATAACGTAATAGTATATGAAGTTATACGTCATATAGTGATGCTATATAACGTTATACGTCACATTGTGATGCAATATATCGTTATACCTTATAGCATATTACTATGTAACGTTATACGTCATACAGTGATGCAATATAAACTTATTCCTTCATAAAGTAGTAGTATATAACGCTATACTTCATATAGTGATGCAATATAACGTTATGCGTCCTATGGTAATACAATATACAGTTACACGATATAACGTAATATTATATAACGTTATACGTCATACAGTGATGCAATATAAAGTTATTCCTTCATAAAGTAGTCGTATATAACGTTATACGTCATATAGTGATGCAATATAACGTTATACATCATATAGTGATGCAGTACATCGTTATACCTTATAACGTAATAGCATATAACGTTATACGTCATATAATGATGCAATATAACGTTATACCGCATATAGTGATGCAATATAACGTTATACGTTATATAGTGATGCGATATAACGTTATACGTTATAACGTAATAGTATATAACCTAATACGTCATATAGTGATGCAATATATCGTTATACGTTATAACGTAATAGTATATAAAGTTATACGTCATATAGTGATGCTATATAACGTTATACGTCACATAGTGATGCAGTACATCGTTATAACTTATAGCGTAATAGTATATAACGTTATACGTTATATAGCGATGCAGTATAACGTTATCCGTTGTGGCGTAATGGCATATATCGTTATACGTCACATAGTGATGCAATATATCGTTACACCATATAGCGTAATAGTGTATAACGTCATACGGCATATAGTGACGCAATATAACGTTATGCGTCCTATAGTGATGCGATATAAAGTTATACGTTATATCGTAATAGTATATAACGTTATACGTCATATAGTGATGCAGTATAACGTTATAGGTCTTATAGTGATGCAATATAACGTTATGCGTTATAACGTATTAGTATATAACGTTATACGTCATATAGTGATGCAATATAACGTTATACGTCCTATAGTGATGCAATATAACGTTATACATCATATAGTGATGCAGTACATGGTTATACCTTATAGCGTAATAGCATATAACGTTATACGTCATATAATGATGCAATATAACGTTATACATCATATAGTGATGCAGTACATGGTTATACCTTATAGCGTAATAGCATATAACGTTATACGTCATATAGTGATTCTATATATCGTTATACGTCACATAGTGATGCAATATATCGTTATATCTTATAGCGTTATACTATATAACGTTATACGTCATACAGTGATGCAATATAAAGTTATTCCTTCATAAAGTAGTAGTATATAACGTTATACGTCATATAGTGATGCCATATAACGTTATACATCATATAGTGATGCAGTACATCGTTATACCTTATAACGTAATAGCATATAACGTTATACGTCATATAATGATGCAATATAACGTTATACCGCATATAGTGATGCAATATAACGTTATACGTTATATAGTGATGCGATATAACGTTATACGTTATAACGTAATAGTATATAACCTAATACGTCATATAGTGATGCAATATATCGTTATACGTTATAACGTAATAGTATATAAAGTTATACGTCATATAGTGATGCTATATAACGTTATACGTCACATAGTGATGCAGTACATCGTTATAACTTATAGCGTAATAGTATATAACGTTATACGTTATATAGCGATGCAGTATAACGTTATCCGTTGTGGCGTAATGGCATATATCGTTATACGTCACATAGTGATGCAATATATCGTTACACCATATAGCGTAATAGTGTATAACGTCATACGGCATATAGTGACGCAATATAACGTTATGCGTCCTATAGTGATGCGATATAAAGTTATACGTTATATCGTAATAGTATATAACGTTATACGTCATATAGTGATGCAGTATAACGTTATAGGTCTTATAGTGATGCAATATAACGTTATGCGTTATAACGTATTAGTATATAACGTAATACGTCATATAGTGATGCAATATAACGTTATACGTCCTATAGTGATGCCATATAACGTTATACGTTATAACGTAATAGTATATAACGTTATACGTCATATAGTGATGCAGTATAACGTTATAGGTCTTATAGTGATGCAATATAACGTTATGCGTTATAACGTATTAGTATATAACGTTATACGTCATATAGTGATGCAATATAACGTTGTACGTCATATAGTGATGCAATATAACGCTTTACGTCCTATAGTGAGGCGATATAACGTTCTGCGTTAAAACATTTTAATATATAACATTATACGTCATATAGACAAGAAATATATCGTTATATGGCATATAGTGATGCAATATAACGTTGTACGTCATATAGTGATGCGATATAACGTTCTGCGTTATAACATATTAGTATATAACATTATACGTCATATAGACAAGCAATATAACGTTATACGTCATATAGTGATGCAATATATCGTTATACACTATAGCGTAATAGTATATAACGTTATACGTCCTATAGTGATGCCATATAAAGTTATACGTTATAACGTAATAGTATATAACGTTGTACGTCATATAGTGATGCAATATAACGTTTTACGTTCTATAATGATGCGATATAACGTTCTGCGTTAAAACATTTTAATATATAACATTATACATCATATAGACAAGAAATATATCGTTATATGGTATATAGTGATGCAATATAACGTTGTACGTCATATAGTGATGCGATATAACGTTCTGCGTCATAACATATTAGTATATAACATTATACGTCATATAGACAAGCAATATAACGTTATACGTCCTATAGTGATGCCATATAACGTTATACGTTATAACGTAATAGTATATAACGTTGTACGTCATATAGTGATGCAATATAACGTTTTACGTCCTATAGTGAGGCGATATAACGTTCTGCGTTAAAACATTTTAATATATAACATTATACATCATATAGACAAGAAATATATCGTTATATGGTATATAGTGATGCAATATAACGTTGTACGTCATATAGTGATGCGATATAACGTTCTGCGTCATAACATATTAGTATATAACATTATACGTCATATAGACAAGCAA
Source organism: Bombus affinis (assembly GCF_024516045.1). NCBI lineage: Eukaryota > Metazoa > Arthropoda > Insecta > Hymenoptera > Apidae > Bombus > Bombus affinis. Next base: position 26,105 of record NW_026109350.1, on the reverse strand, counting down.
TATAACGTTATACGTCCTATAGTGATGCCATATAACGTTATACGTTATAACGTAATAGTATATAACGTTGTACGTCATATAGTGATGCAATATAACGTTTTACGTCCTATAGTGAGGCGATATAACGTTCTGCGTTATAACATATTAGTATATAACATTATACGTCATATAGACAAGCAATATAACGTTATACGGAATATAGTGATGCAATATGTCGTTATAGCTTATAGCATAATAGTATATAACGTTATACGTCATAACGTAATAGTATATAAAGTTATACGTCATATAGTAATGCTATATAACGATATACGTCACATAGTGATGCAGTACATCGTTATAACTTATAGCGTAATAGTATATAACGTTATACGTTATATAGTGATGCAGTATAACGTTATACGTTGTGGCGTAATAGCATATATCGTTATACGTCACATAGTGATGCAATATATCGTTATACCATATAGCGTAATAGTGTATAACGTTATACGGCATATAGTGACGCAATATAACGTTATACGTCCTATAGTGATGCGATATAACGTTATACGTTATATCGTTATAGTATGTAACGTTATACGTCACATAGTGATGCAATATAACGATATACGTCCTATAGCGATGCCATATAACGTTATACGTTATAACGTAACAGTATATAACGTTATACGTCATATAGTGATGCAATATAACGTTATACGTACTATAGTGATGCGATACCGTTATACCTTATAGCGTAATAGTATCAAACGTTATACGTCATATATTGATTCTGTATAACGTTATACGTCACATAGTGATGCAATATATCGTTATAGCTTATTGCATAATAGTATACAACGTTATACGTCATAACGTAATAGTATATAAAGTTATACGTCATATAGTAATGCTATATAACGATATACGTCACATAGTGATGCAGTACATCGTTATAACTTATAGCGTAATAGTATATAACGTTATACGTTATATAGTGATGCGATATAACGTTATACGTTGTAACGTAATAGTATATAACGTAATACTTCAAAGAGTGATGCAATATAACGTTATACGTTATAACGTAATAGTATATAATGTTATACGTTATATAGTGATCGTATATAACGTTATACGTCACATAGTGATGCAGTACATCGTTATAACTTATAGCGTAATAGTATATAACGTTACACGTTATATAGTGATGCGATATAACGTTATACGTTATAACGTAATAGTATATAACGTAATACTTCAAAGAGTGATGCAATATAACGTTATACGTTATAACGTAATAGTATAAAAGCGTTATACGTCATAGAGTGATGCAATATAACGTTATAGCTTATAGCATAATAGTATATAACGTTATACGTTATAACGTAATAGTATATAATGATATACGTCATATAGTAATGCTATATAACGTTATACGTCACATAGTGATGCAGTACATCGTTATAACTTATAGCGTAATAGTATATAACGTTATACGTTATATAGTGATGCAATATAACGTTATACGTCCTATAGTGATGCGATATAACGTTCTGCGTTATAACATTTTAGTATATAACTTTATACGTCATATTGACAAGCAATATAACGTTATGCGGCATATAGTGATGCAATATATCGTTATACCTTATAGCATGATTATATATAACGTTATACGTCATAGAGTGATGCAATATAACGTTATACGCTTTAACGTAATAGTATATAAGGTTATACGTCATATAGTGATGCAATATAACGTTATACGTCCTACAGTGAGGCGATATAACGTTATACGTCTTATACTGAAGCTATATAACGTTATACGTCCTATAGTGATGGGATATAACGTTATACGTTATATCGTTATAGTATGTAACGTTATACGTCATATAGTGATGCAATATAACGTTATGCGTTATAACGTAAGAGTATATAACGTTATACGTCCTTTAGTAATTCGATATAACGTTTTAGGTTATCACGTAATAGTACATAACGTTATACGTCTTATAGTGATGCAATATAACGTTATGCGTTATAACGTAATAGTATATAACGTAATACTTCATAGAGTAATGCAATATAACGTTATACGTTATAACATAATAGTATAAAAACGTTATACGTCATAGAGTGATGCAATATAACGTTATATGCCATAACGTAATAGTAAATAAAGTTATACGTCATATAGTGATGCAATATAACGTTATACGTCCTGTAGTCACGCGATATAGCGTTATACGTCTTATAGTGATGCGATATAACGTTATACGTCCTATAGGGATGCGATATAAGGTTATACGTTAGAACGTGATGGTATATAACGTTAAACGTCACATAGTGATGCAATATAACGTTATACGCTATAACGTAATAGTATATAAAGTTATACGTCATATAGTGATGCAATATAACGTTATACGTCCTGTAGTCACGCGATATAGCGTTGTACGTCTTATAGTGATGCGATATAACGTTATACGTCACACAGTGATGCAATATATCGTCATCCCTTATAACGTAATAGTATATAACGTTATACGTCATAGAGTGATGCAATATAACGTTATACGCTATAACGTAATAGTATATAAAGTTATACGTCATATAGTGATGCAATATAACGTTATACGTCCTGTAGTCACGCGATATAGCGTTATACGTCTTATAGTGATGCGATATAACGTTATACGTCCTATAGGGATGCGATATAAGGTTATACGTTAGAACGTGATGGTAGATAACGTTAAACGTCACATAGTGATGCAATATAACGTTATGTGTTATAACGTAATAGTATATAAAGTTATACGTCATATAGTGATGCAATATAACGTTATACGTCATATAGTGATGCAATATAACGTTATACGTCCTATAGTGATGCCATATAACGTTATACGTTATAACGTAACAGTATATAACGTTGTACGTCATATTGTGATGCAATAAAACGTTATACGTACTATAGTGATGCGATATCGTTATACCTTATAGCGTAATAGTATCTAACGTTATACGTCATATATTGATTCTATATAACGTTATACATCACATAGTGATGCAATATATCGTTATGTCTTATAGCATAATAGTATATAACGTTATACGTTATAACGTAATAGTATATAAAGTTATACGTCATATAGTAATGCTATATAACGTTATACGTCACATAGTGATGCAGTACATCGTTATAACTTATAGCGTAATAGTATATAACGTTATACGTTATATAGTGATGCAATATAGCGTTATACGTCCTATAGTGATGCGATATAACGTTCTGCGTTATAACATTTTAGTATATAACTTTATACGTCATATAGACAAGCAATATAACGTTATGCGGCATATAGTGATGCAATATATCGTTATACCTTATAGCATAATTATATATAACGTTATACGTCATAGAGTGATGCAATATAACGTTATACGTTATAACGTAATAGTAATAATATATAGTTATACGTCATATAGTAATGCTATATAACGATATACGTCACATAGTGATGCAGTACATCGTTATAACTTATAGCGTAATAGTATATAACGTTACACGTTATATAGTGATGCGATATAACGTTATACGTTATAACGTAATAGTATATAACGTAATACTTCAAAGAGTGATGCAATATAACGTTATACGTTATAACGTAATAGTATAAAAGCGTTATACGTCATAGAGTGATGCAATATAACGTTATAGCTTATAGCATAATATTATATAACGTTATACGTTATAACGTAATAGTATATAATGATATACGTCATATAGTAATGCTATATAACGTTATACGTCACATAGTGATGCAGTACATCGTTATAACTTATAGCGTAATAGTATATAACGTTATACGTTATATAGTGATGCAATATAACGTTATACGTCCTATAGTGATGCGATATAACGTTCTGCGTTATAACATTTTAGTATATAACTTTATACGTCATATTGACAAGCAATATAACGTTATGCGGCATATAGTGATGCAATATATCGTTATACCTTATAGCATGATTATATATAACGTTATACGTCATAGAGTGATGCAATATAACGTTATACGCTTTAACGTAATAGTATATAAAGTTATACGTCACATGGTGATGGTATATAACGTTATACGTCACATAGTGATGTAGTACATCGTTATAACTTATAGCGTAATAGTATATAACATTATACGTTATACAGTGATGCGATATAACGTTATACGTTATAACGAAATAGTATATAAAGTTATACGTCATATAGTGATGCAATATAACGTTATACGTCCTATAGTGAGGCGATATAACGTTATACGTCTTATACTGAAGCGATATAACGTTATACGTCCTATAGTGATGCGATATAACGTTATACGTTATATCGTTATAGTATGTAACGTTATACGTCATATAGTGATGCAATATAACGTTATGCGTTATAACGTAAGAGTATATAACGTTATACGTCCTTTAGTAATTCGATATAACGTTTTAGGTTATCACGTAATAGTACATAACGTTATACGTCTTATAGTGATGCAACATAACGTTATGCGTTATAACGTAATAGTATATAACGTAATACTTCATAGAGTAATGCAATATAACGTTATACGTTATAACATAATAGTATAAAAACGTTATACGTCATAGAGTGATGCAATATAACGTTATACGCTATAACGTAATAGTATATAAAGTTATACGTCATATAGTGATGCAATATAACGTTATACGTCCTGTAGTCACGCGATATAGCGTTATACGTCTTATAGTGATGCGATATAACGTTATACGTCCTATAGGGATGCGATATAAGGTTATACGTTAGAACGTGATGGTATATAACGTTAAACGTCACATAGTGATGCAATATAACGTTATACGCTATAACGTAATAGTATATAAAGTTATACGTCATATAGTGATGCAATATAACGTTATACGTCCTGTAGTCACGCGATATAGCGTTATACGTCTTATAGTGATGCGATATAACGTTATACGTCACACAGTGATGCAATATATCGTCATCCCTTATAACGTAATAGTATATAACGTTATACGTCATAGAGTGATGCAATATAACGTTATACGCTATAACGTAATAGTATATAACGTTATACGTCATATAGTGATGCAATATAAAGTTATTGCTTCATAAAGTAGTAGTATATAACGTTATACGTCATATAGTGATGCAATATAACGTTATACATCATGTAGTGGTGCAGTACATCGTTCTAACCTATAGCGTAATAGTATATAACGTTATACGTTATATAGTGATGCAGTATAACGTTATACGTTGTGGTATAATGGCATTTATCGTTATACGTCACATAGTGATGCAATATATCGTTACACCATATAGCGTAATAGTGTATAACGTTATACGGCATATAGTGACGCAATATAACGTTATGCGTCCAACAGTGATGCGATATAACGTTATACGTTATATCGTAATAGTAAGTAACGTTATACGGCATATAGTGATGCAATATAACGTTATGCGTTATAACGTAATAGTATATAACGTTATACTTCCATTAGTAATTCGATATAACGTTTTACGTTATCACGTAATAGTATATAACGTTATACGTCATATAGTGATGCAATATAACGTTATACGTACTATAGTTATGCGATATCGTTATATGTTATAACGTAATTGTATATAACGTTATACGTCATATAGTGATGCAATATAACGTTCTACGTCGTATAGTGATGCCATATAACGTTATACGTTATAACGTAATAGTATATAACGTTGTACATCATATAGTGATGCAATATAACGTTTTACGTCCTATAGTGAGGCGATATAACGTTCTGCGTTAAAACATTTTAGTATATAACATTATACGTCATATAGACAAGAAATATAACGTTATACGGCATGTAGTGATGCAATATAACGTTGTACGTCATATAGTGATGCAATATAACGTTGTTCGTCATATAGTGATGCAATATATCGTTATACCTTATAGCGTAATAGTATATAACGTTATACGTCATATAGTGATGCAGTATAACGTTATACGTTATGACGTAATAGTATATATCGTTATACGTCACATAGTGATGCAATATATCGTCTTACCTTATAGCGTATTAGTATATAACGTTATACGTCATATAGTGATGCAATATAATGTTAAACGTCATATAGTGACGAAATTTACCGTCATGAATTATAGCGTAATAGTATATAACGTTATACGTCATATAGTGATGCAATATTTCGTCATACCTTATAGCGTAATAGTATATAACGTTATACATCATATAGTGATGCTATATAACGTTATACATCACATAGTGATGCAGTACATCGTTATACCTTATAGAGTAATAGTATATAACGTTATACGTCATAGAGTAATGCAATATAACGTTATTCGTCCTATAGTGATGCAATATAACGTTATACGTTATATAGTGATGCAATATATCGTTATACCTTATAGCGTAAGAGTATATAACGTTATATGTCATATAGTGATTCTATATAACGTTATTCCATCATAACGTAGTAGTATATAATGTTATACGTCATATAGTGATGCAATATAACGTTATTCGTCCTATAGTGATGCAATATAACGTTACACGTTATATAGTGATGCAATATATCGTTATACGTTATAGCGTAATAGTGTATAGCGTTATACGTCATATAGTGATGGAATATAACGTTATGCGTTATAACGTAATACTATATAACGTAATACGTCATATAATGATGCAATATAACCTTATAGGGCATATAGTGATGCAATATAACGTTATACATCACATAGTGATGCAATATAACGTTCTGCGTTATAACATATTAGTATATAGCATTATACGTCATATAGACAAGCAATATAACGTTATACGTCATATAGTGATGCAATATTTCGCCATACCATATAGCGTAATAGTATATAACGTTATACATCATATAGTGATGCTATATAACGTTATACATCACATAGTGATGTAGTACATCGTTATACCTTAGAGAGTAATAGTATATAACGTTATACGTCATATAGTGATTCTATATAACGTTATGCGTCACATAGTGATGCAGTACATCGTTATACCTTATAGCGTAATAGTATATAACGTTAAACGTCCTATAGTGATGCCATATAACGTTATACGTCCTATAGTGATGCGATATAACGTTCTGCGTCATAACATTTTAGTATATAACATTATAGGTCATATAGAGAAGAAATGTGACTTTATACGGCATATAGTGATGCAATATAACGTTATACGTCATATGGTGATGCAATATATCGTTATACCTTATAACGAAATAGTATATAACGGGATACGTCATATGGTGATGCTATATAACGTTATACATCACATAGTGATGCAATTTAACGTTATACGTCCTATAGTGATGCAATATAACGTTATGCGTCCTATGGTAATACAAATATATGGTTATATGTTATAACGTATTAGTATATAACGTTATACGTCATATAGTGATGCAATATATCGTTATAACTTATAGCGTAATAGTATATAACGTTATACGGCATATAGTGATGCAATATAAGGTTATACGTCATATAGTGATGCAATATATCGTCATACCTTATAGCGTAATAGTATATAACGTTAAACGTCCTATAGTGATGCCATATAACGTTATACGTCCTATAGTGATGCGATATAACGTTCTGCGTTATAACATTTTAGTATATAACATTATACGTCATATAGAGAAGAAATATAACGTTATCCGGCATATACTGATGCAATATAACGTTATACGTCATATAGTGATGCAATATAACGTTATTCGTTATACGTAATAGTATATAACGTTATACGTCATATGGTGATGCTGTATAACGTTATACATCACATAGTGATCTAATATAACGTTATACGTCCTATAGTGATGCGATATAACGTTCTGCGTTATAACATATTAGTATATAACATTATACGTCATATAGACAAGCAATATAACGTTATACGGCATATAGTGATGCAATATAACGTTATAAGTCATATACTGATGCAATATATCGTTATACACTATAGCGTAATAGTATATAACGTTATACGTCCTATAGTGATGCAATATAACGTTATACGTCATATAGTGATGCAATATATCGGTATACCTTATAGCGTAATAGTATATAACGTTATACGTCATATAGTGATGCAATATAATGTTATACGTCATATAGTGATGAAATATATCGTTATACCTTATAGCGTAATAGTATATAACGTTATACGTCATATAGTGATGCAGTATAACGTTATACGTTATGACGTAATAGTATATATCGTTGTACGTCACATAGTGATGCAATATATCGTTTTACCTTATAGCCTATTAGTATATAACGTTATACGTCATATAGTGATGCGATATAACGTTCTGCGTTATAACATATTAGTATATAACATTATACGTCATATAGACAAGCAATATAACGTTATACGGCATATAGAGATGCAATATAACGTTATAAGTCATATACTGATGCAATATATCGTTATACACTATAGCGTAATAGTATATAACGTTATACGTCCTATAGTGATGCAATATAACGTTATACGTCCTATAGTGATGCAATATAACGTTATACGTCATATAGTGATGCAATATATCGTTATACCTTATAGCGTAATAGTGTATAACGTTATACGTCATATAGTGATGCAATATAACGTTTCACGTTATAACGTAATAGTATATAGCGTTATACGTCATATTGTGATGCAATATAACGTTTTACGTTATACCGTAATAGTATATAACGTTATACGTCATATAGTGATGCAATATAACGTTATACGTACTATAGTTATGCGATATCGTTATATGTTATAACGTAATTGTATATAACGTTATACGTCATATAGTGATGCAATATAACGTTCTACGTCGTATAGTGATGCCATATAACGTTATACGTTATAACGTAATAGTATATAACGTAATACGTCATAGAGTGATGCAATATAACGTTATACGTTATAACGTAATAGTATACAAAGGTATACGTCATATAGTGATGCTATATAACGTTATACGTCACATAGTGATGCAGCACATCGTTCTAACTTATAGCGTAATAGTATATAACGTTATACGTTATATAGTGATGCAGTATAACGTTATACGTTATGACGTAATAGTATATATCGGTATACGTTACATAGTGATGCAATATATCGTTATACCTTATAGCGTAATAGTGTATAACGTTATACGTCATATAGTGATGCAATATAACGTTTCACGTTATAACGTAATAGTATATAACGTTATACGTCATATTGTGATGCAACATAACGTTATGCGCTATAACGTATTAGTATATAACTTTATACGCCATATAGTGATGCAATATACCGTTATACGTCGTATAGTGATGCAGTACATCGTTATACCTTATAGCGTAATAGTATATAACTTTATACGTCATATAGTGATGCAATATAACGTTCTACGTTATACCGTAATAGTATATAACGTTATACGTCATATTGTGATGCAATATAACGTTATGCGCTATAACGTATTAGTATATAACGTTATACGCCATATAGTGATGCAATATAACGTTATACGGCATTTAGCGTTGCAATATAACGTTATACGGCATATAGTGATGCCATGTAACGTTATACGCCATATAGTGATGCAATATAACGCTATACGTTATAACGTAATAGTATGTAACGTTATACGTCATATAGTGATGCAATATAACGTTATACGGCATATAGTGATGCAATATAACGTTATACGTCCTATAGTGATGCGATATAACGTTCTGCGTTATAACATATTAGTATATAACGCTATACGTCCTATAGTGATGCCATATAACGTTATACGTTATAACGTAATATTATATAACGTTATACGTCATATAGTGATGCAATATAACGTTATACGTCCTATAGTGATGCGATATAACGTTCTGCGTTATAACATATTAGTATATAACATTATACGTCATATAGACAAGCAATATAACGCTAAACGGCATATAGTGATGCAATATAACGTTATACGTTATGACGTAATAGTATATATCGTTATACGTTACATAGTGATGCAATATATCGTTATACCTTATAGCGTAATAGTGTACAACGTTATACGTCATATAGTGATGCAATATAACGTTTCACGTTATAACGTATTAGTAAATAACGTTATACGTCATATTGTGATGCAACATAGCGTTATGCGCTATAACGTATTAGTATATAACGTTATACGCCATATAGTGATGCAATATAACGTTATACGGCATATAGTGATGCAATATAACGTTATACGGCATATAGTGACGCAATATAACGTTATACGTACTATAGTTATGCGATATCGTTATATGTTATAACGTAATTGTATATAACGTTATACGTCATATAGTGATGCAATATATCGTTATAACTTATAGCGTAATAGTATATAACGTTATACGGCATATAGTGATGCAATATAAGGTTATACGTCATATAGTGATGCAATATATCGTCATACCTTATAGCGTAATAGTATATAACGTTAAACGTCCTATAGTGATCTAATATAACGTTATACGTCCTATAGTGATGCGATATAACGTTCTGCGTTATAACATTTTAGTATATAACATTATACGTCATATAGAGAAGAAATATAACGTTATACGGCATACACTGATGCAATATAACGCTATACGTCATATAGTGATGCAATATATCGTTATACCTTATAGCGTAATAGTATATAACGTTATACGTCATATAGTGATGCAGTATAACGTTATACGTTATGACCTAATAGTATATATCGTTATACGTCACATAGTGATGCAATATATCGTTATACCTTATAGCGTAATAGTATATAACGTTATACGTCATATAGTGATGCAGTTTAACGTTATACGTTATGACGTAATAATATATATCGTTATACGTCACATAGTGATGCAATATATCGTTATACCTTATAGCGTAATAGTATATAACGTTATACGTCATATAGTGGTGCAGTATAACGTTATACGTTATGACGTAATAGTATATATCGTTATACGTCACATAGTGATGCAATATATCGTCTTACCTTATAGCGTATTAGTATATAACGTTATACGTCATATAGTGATGCAATATAATGTTAAATGTCATATAGTAACGAAATTTACCGTCATAAATTATAGCGTAATAGTATATAACGTTATACGTCATATAGTGATGCAATATTTCATCATACCTTATAGCGTAATAGTATATAACGTTATACATCATATAGTGATGCTATATAACGTTATACATCACATAGTGATGCAGTACATCGTTATACCTTATAGAGTAATAGTATATAACGTTATACGTCATAGAGTGATGCAATATAACGCTAATCGTCCTATAGTGATGCAATATAACGTTATACGTCATAACATTTTAGTATATAACATTATAGGTCATATAGAGAAGAAATGTGACTTTATACGGCATATAGTGATGCAATATAACGTTATACGTCATATGGTGATGCAATATATCGTTATACCTTATAACGAAATAGTATATAACGTGATACGTCATATGGTGATGCTATATAACGTTATACATCACATAGTGATCTAATATAACGTTATACGTCCTATAGTGATGCGATATAACGTTCTGCGTTATAACATTTTAGTATATAACATTATACGTCATATAGAGAAGAAATATAACGTTATACGGCATACACTGATGCAATATAACGCTATACGTCATATAGTGATGCAATATATCGTTATACCTTATAGCGTAATAGTATATAACGTTATACGTCATATAGTGATGCAGTATAACGTTATACGTTATGACCTAATAGTATATATCGTTATACGTCACATAGTGATACAGTACATCGTTATACCTTATAGCGTAATAGTATATAACTTTATACGACATATAGTGATGCAATATAACGTTATTCGTTATAACGTAATAGTATATAACGTTATACGTCACATGGTGATGCAATATATCGTTATACCTTATAACGAAATAGTATATAACGTGATACGTCATATGGTGATGCTATATAACGTTATACATCACATAGTGATGCAATATAACGTTGTACGTCCTATAGTGATGCGATATAACGTTCTGCGTTATAACATACTAGTATATAGCATTATACGTCATATAGACAAGCAATATAACGTTATACGTCATATAGTGATACAGTACATCGTTATACCTTATAGCGTAATAGTATATAACTTTATACGACATATAGTGATGCAATATAACGTTATTCGTTATAACGTAATAGTATATAACGTTATACGTCATATGGTGATGCAATATATCGTTATACCTTATAACGAAATAGTATATAACGTTATACGTCATATAGTGATGGAATATAACGTTATGCGTTATAACGTAATACTATATAACGTAATACGTCATATAATGATGAAATATAACCTTATAGGGCATATAGTGATGCAATATAACGTTATACATCACATAGTGACGCAATATAACGTTATACGTCCTATAGTGATGCGATATAACGTTATACGTCCTATAGTGATGCGATATAACGTTCTGCGCTATAACATATTAGTATATAACATTATACGTCATATAGACAAACAATATAACGTTATACGTCATATAGTGATACAGTACATCGTTATACCTTATAGCGTAATAGTATATAACGTTATACATCATATAGTGATGCTATATAACGTTATACATCACATAGTGATGCAGTACATCGTTATACCTTATAGAGTAATAGTATATAACGTTATACGTCATATAGTGATTCTATATAACGTTATGCGTCACATAGTGATGCAGTACATCGTTATACCTTATAGCGTAATAGTATATAACGTTAAACGTCCTATAGTGATGCCATATAACGTTATACGTCCTATAGTGATGCGATCTAACGTTCTGCGTCATAACATTTTAGTATATAACATTGGAGGTCATATAGAGAAGAAATGTGACTTTATACGGCATATAGTGATGCAATATAACGTTATACGTCATATGGTGATGCAATATATCGTTATACCTTATAACGAAATAGTATATAACGTGATACGTCATATGGTGCTGCTATATAACGTTATACATCACATAGTGATGCAATATAACGTTGTGCGTCCTATAGTGATGCGATGTAACGTTCTGCGTTATAACATACTAGTATATAACATTATACGTCATATAGACAAGCAATATAACGTTATACGTCATATAGTGATACAGTACATCGTTATACCTTATAGCGTAATAGTATATAACTTTATACGACATATAGTGATGCAATATAACGTTATTCGTTATAACGTAATAGTATATAACGTTATACGTCATATGGTGATGCAATATATCGTTATACCTTATAACGAAATAGTATATAACGTGATACGCCATATGGTGATGCTATATAAACGTTATACATCACATAGTGATGCAGTACATCGTTATACCTTATAGAGTAATAGTATATAACGTTATACGTCATATAGTGATTCTATATAACGTTATGCGTCACATAGTGATGCAGTACATCGTTATACCTTATAGCGTAATAGTATATAACGTTAAACGTCCTATAGCGATGCCATATAACGTTATACGTCCTATAGTGATGCGATATAACGTTCTGCGTCATAACATTTTAGTATATAACATTAGAGGTCATATAGACAAGAAATGTGACTTTATACGGCATATAGTGATGCAATATAACGTTATACGTCATATGGTGATGCAATATATCGTTATACCTTATAACGAAATAGTATATAACGTGATACGTCATATGGTGATGCTATATAACGTTATACATCACATAGTGATGCAATATAACGTTGTACGTCCTATAGTGATGCGATGTAACGTTCTGCGTTATAACATACTAGTATATAACATTATACGTCATATAGACAAGCAATATAACGTTATACGTCATATAGTGATACAGTACATCGTTATACCTTATAGCAAAATAGTATATAACTTTATACGACATATAGTGATGCAATATAACGTTATTCGTTATAACGTAATAGTATATAACGTTATACGTCATATGGTGATGCAATATATCGTTATACCTTATAACGAAATAGTATATAACGTGATACGTCATATGGTGATGCCATATAACGTTATACATCACATAGTGATGCAATATAACGTTATCCGTCCTATAGTGATGCGATATAACGTTCTTCGTCATAACATTTTAGTATATAACATTAGAGGTCATATAGAGAAGAAATGTGACTTTATACGGCATATAGTGATGCAATATAACGTTATACGTCATATGGTGATGCAATATATCGTTATACCTTATAACGAAATAGTATATAACGTGATACGTCATATGGTGATGCTATATAACGTTATACATCACATAGTGATGCAATATAACGTTGTACGTCCTATAGTGATGCGATGTAACGTTCTGCGTTATAACATACTAGTATATAACATTATACGTCATATAGACAAGCAATATAACGTTATACGTCATATAGTGATACAGTACATCGTTATACCTTATAGCGTAATAGTATATAACTTTATACGACATATAGTGATGCAATATAACGTTATTCGTTATAACGTAATAGTATGTAACGTTATACGTCATATGGTGATGCAATATATCGTTATACCTTATAACGAAATAGTATATAACGTGATACGTCATATGGTAATGCTATATAACGTTATACATCACATAGTGATGCAATATAACGTTGTACGTCCTATAGTGATGCGATATAACGTTCTGCGTTAAAACATACTAGTATATAACATTATACGTCATATAGACAAGCAATATAACGTTATACGTCATATAGTGATACAGTACATCGTTATACCTTATTGCGTAATAGTATATAACTTTATACGACATATAGTGATGCAATATAACGTTGTTCGTTATAACGTAATAGTATATAACGTTATACGTCATATGGTGGTGCTGTATAGCGTTATACATCACATAGTGATGTAATATAACTCTATACGTCATATAGACATGCAATTTAACGTTATACGGCATATAGTGATGCAATATAACGTTATATGACATATAGTGATGCAGTATATCGTTATACACTATAGCGTAATAGTATATAACGTTATACGTCCTATAGTGATGCCATATAACGTTATACGTTACAACGTAATAGTTTATAACGTTGTACGTCATATAGTGATGCAATATTTCGTCATAGCTTATAGCGTAATATTATATAACGTTATACATCATATAGTTATGCTATATAACGTTATACATCACATAGTAATGCAGTACATCGTTATACCTTATAGAGTAATAGTATATAACGTCATACGTAGTATAGTGATGCAATATATCGTTATTGTTATAGCGTAATACTATATATAGTTACACGTCACATAGTGATGCAATATATCGTTATACCTTATAGCGTAATAGTGTATAACGTTATACGTCATATAGTGATGGAATATAACGTTATGCGTTATAACGTAATACTATATAACGAAATACGTCATATAATGATGCAATATAACCTTATAGGGCATATAGTGATGCAATATAACGTTATACGTCCTATAGTGATGCAATATAACGCTATACGTCATATAGTGATGCAATATATCGTTATACCTTATAGCCTAATACTATATAACGTTATACGTCATATAGTGATGCAATATTACGTTATGCGTCCTATGGTAATACAATATATAGTTATACGTTATAACGTAATAGTATATAACGTTATACGTCATATAGTGATGCAATATTTCGTCATACCTTATAGCGTAATAGTATATAACGTTATACATCATATAGTGATGCTATATAACGTTATACATCACATAGTAATGGAGTACATCGTTATATCTTATAGAGTAATAGTATATAACGTCATACGTAGTATAGTGATGCAATATATCGTTATTGTTATAGTGTAATACTATATATCGTTACACGACACATAGTGATGCAATATATCGTTATACCTTATAGCGTAATAGTGTATAACGTTATACGTCATATAGTGATGCAATATAACGTTATGCGTTATAAGTTAATAGTTTATACCGTAATACGTCATATAATGATGCAATATAACCTTATAGAGCATATAGTGATGCAATATAACGTTATACGTCCTATAGTGATGCAATATAACGCTATACGTCATATAGTGATGCAATATATCGTTATACCTTATAGCCAAATACTATATAACGTTATACGTCATATTGTGATGCAATATTACGTTATGCGTCCTATGGTAATACAATATATAGTTATACGTTATAACGTAATAGTATATAACGTTATACGTCATATAGTGATGCAATATTTCGTCATACCTTATAGCGTAATAGTATATAACGTTATACATCATATAGTGATGCTATATAACGTTATACATCACATAGTAATGGAATACATCGTTATACCTTATAGAGTAATAGTATATAACGTCATACGTAGTATATTGATGCAATATATAGTTATTCTTATAGCGTAATACTATATATCGTTATACGTCACATAGTGATGCAATATATCGTTATACCTTATAGCGTAATAGTGTATAACGTTATACGTCATATTGTGATGCAATATAACGTCATGCGCCATAACGTATTAGTATATAACGTTGTACGCCATATAGTGATGCAATATAACGTTTTACGGCATATCGTGATGCAAAATAACGCTATACGGCATATAGTGACGCAATATAACGTTATACGTACTATAGATATCCGATATCGTTATATGTTATAACGTAATTGTATATAACGTTATACGTCATATAGTGATGCAATATAACTTTATACGTCCTATAGTGATGCCATATAACGTTTACGATATAACGCAATAGTATATAACGTTATACGCCATATAGTGATGCAATATAACGTTATACGGCATTTAGTGTTGCAATATAACGTTATACGGCATATAGTGATGCCATATAACGTTATACGTTATAACGTAATATTATATAACGTTATACGTCATATAGTGATGCAATATAACGTTATACGTCCTATAGTGATGCGATATAACGTTCTGCGTTATAACATATTAGTATATAACATTATACGTCATATAGACAAGCAATATAACGTTATACGGCATATAGTGATGCAGTATAACGTTATACGTTATGACGTAATAGTATATATCGTTATACGTTACATAGCGATGCAATATATCGTTATACCTTATAGCGTAATAGTGTATAACGTTATACGTCATATAGTGATGCAATATAACGTTATACGTCCTATAGTGATGCGATATAACGTTCTGCGTTATAACATATTAGTATATAACGCTATACGTCCTATAGTGATGCCATATAACGTTATACGTTATAACGTAATATTATATAACGTTATACGTCATATAGTGATGCAATATAACGTTATACGTCCTATAGTGATGCGATATAACGTTCTGCGTTATAACATATTAGTATATAACATTATACGTCATATAGACAAGCAATATAACGTTATACGGCATATAGTGATGCAGTATAACGTTATACGTTATGACGTAATAGTATATATCGTTATACGTTACATAGCGATGCAATATATCGTTATACCTTATAGCGTAATAGTGTATAACGTTATACGTCATATAGTGATGCAATATAACGTTTCACGTTATAACGTAATAGTATATAACGTTATACGTCATATTGTGATGCAACATAACGTTATGCGCTATAACGTATTAGTATATAACGTTATACGCCATATAGTGATGCAATATAACGTTATACGGCATATAGTGATGCAATATAACGTTTTACGTCCTATAGTGAGGCGATATAACGTTCTGCGTTAAAACATTTTAGTATATAACATTATACGTCATATAGACAAGAAATATAACGTTATGCGGCATGTAGTGATGCAATATAACGTTGTACGTCATATAGTGATGCAATATATCGTTATACCTTATAGCGTAATAGTATATAACGTTATACGTTATATAGTGATGCAGTATAACGTTATACGTTATGACGTAATAGTATATATCTTTATACGTCACATAGTGATGCAATATATCGCCTTACCTTATAGCGTATTAGTATATAACGTTATACGTCATATAGTGATGCAATATAATGTTAAATGTCATATAGTGACGAAATTTACCGTCATAAATTATAGCGTAATAGTATATAACGTTATACGTCATATAGTGATGCAATATTTCGTCATACCTTATAGCGTAATAGTATATAACGTTATACATCATATAGTGATGCTATATAACGTTATACATCACATAGTGATGCAGTACATCGTTATACCTTATAGAGTAATAGTATATAACGTTATACGTCATAGAGTGATGCAATATAACGTTATTCGTCCTATAGTGATGCAATATAACGTTATACGTTATATAGTGATGCAATATATCGTTATACCTTATAGCGTAACAGTATGTAACGTTATACGTAATATAGTGATTCTATATAACGTTATTCCATCATAACGTAGTAGTATATAATGTTATACGTCATATAGTGATGCAATATAACGTTATTCGTCCTATAGTGATGCAATATAACGGTACACGTTATATAGTGATGCAATATATCGTTATACCTTATAGCGTAATAGTGTATAACGTTATACGTCCTATAGTGATGCGATATAACGTTCTGCGTTATAACATATTAGTATATAACATTATACGTCATATAGACAAGCAATATAACGTTATACGTCATATAGTGATACAGTACATCGTTATACCTTATAGCGTAATAGTATATAACGTTATACATCATATACTGATGCTATATAACGTTATACATCACATAGTGATGCAGTACATCGTTATACCTTATAGAGCAATAGTATATAACGTTATACGTCATATAGTGATTCTATATAACGTTATGCGTCACATAGTGATGCAGTACATCGTTATACCTTATAGCGTAATAGTATATAACGTTAAACGTCCTACAGTGATGCCATATAACGTTATACGTCCTATAGTGATGCGATATAACGTTCTGCGTCATAACATTTTAGTATATAACACTATAGGTCATATAGAGAAGAAATGTGACTTTATACGGCATGTGGTGATGCAATATAACGTTGTACGTCATATAGTGATGAAATATAACGTTATACGTTATAACGTAATATTATGTAACGTTATACGTCATATAGTGATGCAATATAACGTTATACGGCATATAGTGATGCAATATAACGTTATACGTCCTATAGTGATGCGATATAACGTTCTGCGTTATAACATATTAGTATATAACGCTATACGTCCTATAGTGATGCCATATAACGTTATACGTTATAACGTAATATTATATAACGTTATACGTCATATAGTGATGCAATATAACGTTATACGTCCTATAGTGATGCGATATAACGTTATACGTCATATTCTGATGCAATATATCGTTATACACTATAGCGTAATAGTATATAACGTTATAAGTCCTATAGTGATGCAATATAACGTTGTACGTCATATAGTGATGCAATATATCGTTATACCTTATAGCGTAATAGTATATAACGTTATACGTCATATAGTGATGCAGTATAACGTTATACGTTATGACGTAATAGTATATAACGTTATACGTCATATAGTGATGCAATATATCGTTATAACTTATAGCGTAATAGTATATAACGTTATACGGCATATAGTGATGCAATATAAGGTTATACGTCATATAGTGATGCAATATATCGTTATACCTTATAGCGTAATAGTATATAACGTTATACGTCATATAGTGATGTAGTATAACGTTATACGTTATGACGTATTAATATATATCGTTATACGTCACATAGTGATGCAATGTATCGTTATACCTTATAACGTAATAGTATATAACGTTATACGTCATATGGTGATGCTATATAACGTTATACATCACATAGTAATGCAATATAACGTTATACGTCCTATAGTGATGCGATATAACGTTCTGCGTTATAACATTTTAGTATATAACATTATACGCCATATAGAGAAGAAATCTAACGTTATACTGCATACACTGATGCAATATGACGTTACACGTCATATAGTGATGCAATATATCGTTATACCTTATAGCGTAATAGTATATAACGTTATACGTCATATAGTGATGCAGTATAACGTTATACGTTATGACGTAATAATATATATCCTTATACGTCACATAGTGATGCAATGTATCGTTATACCTTATAACGTAATAGTGTATAACGTTATACGTCATATGGTGATGCTATATAACGTTATACATCACATAGTGATGCAATATAACGTTATACGTCCTATAGTGAGGCGATATAACGTTCTGCGTTATAACGTTTTAGTATATAACATTATACGTCATATAGAGAAGAAATATAACGTTATACGGCATATACTGATGCAATATAACGTTATGCGTCATATAGTGATGCAATATAACGTTATTCGTTAGAACGTAATAGTATATAACGTTATACGTCATATGGTGATGCTGTATAACGTTATACATCACATAGTGATGTAATATAACGCTATACGTCATATAGAGATGCAATATAACGTTATTCGTTATAACGTAATAGTATATAAAGTTATACGTCATACAGTAATGCAATATAACGTTATACGTCATATAGTGATGCAATATATCGTTATACCTTATTGCGTAATAGTATATAACGTTATACGTCCTATAGTGATGCGATATAACGTTCCGCGTTATAACATTTTAGCATATAACATTATGCGCCATATAGACAAGCAACATAACGTTATACGGCATATAGTGATG
Organism: Bombus affinis; assembly: GCF_024516045.1. Lineage (NCBI taxonomy): Eukaryota > Metazoa > Arthropoda > Insecta > Hymenoptera > Apidae > Bombus > Bombus affinis. The sequence continues at coordinate 5,202 of NW_026109350.1, read as the reverse complement.
CAATATAACGTTGTACGTCATATACTGATGCAATATATCGTTATACCTTATAGCGAAATAGTACATAACGTTATACGTCATATAGTGATGCAGTATAACGTTATACGTTATGACGTAATAGTATATATCGTTATACGTCACATAGTGATGCAATATATCGTTATACCTTATAGCGTAATAGTACATAACGTTATACGTCATATAGTGATGCAGTATAACGTTATACGTTATGACGTAATAGTATATATCGTTATACGTCACATAGTGATGCAATATAACGTTATACGTCCTATAGTGATGCGATATAACGTTCTGCGTTATAACATTTTAGTATATAACATTATACGCCATATAGAGAAGAAATCTAACGTTATACTGCATACACTGATGCAATATGACGTTACACGTCATATAGTGATGCAATATATCGTTATACCTTATAGCGTAATAGTATATAACGTTATACGTCATATAGTGATGCAGTATAACGTTATACGTTATGACGTAATAGTATATATCGTTATACGTCACATAGTGATGCAATATAACGTTATACGTCCTATAGTGATGCGATATAACGTTCTGCGTTATAACATTTTAGTATATAACATTATGCGTCATATAGACAAGCAACATAACGTTATACGGCATATAGTGATGCAATATAACGTTGTACGTCATATACTGATGCAATATATCGTTATACCTTATAGCGAAATAGTACATAACGTTATACGTCATATAGTGATGCAGTATAACGTTATACGTTATGACGTAATAGTATATATCGTTATACGTCACATAGTGATGCAATATATTGTTATACCTTATAGCGTAATAGTGTATAACGTTATACGTCATATAGTGGTGCAATATAACGTTTTACGTTATACCGTAATAGTATATAGCGTTATACGTCATATTGTGATGCAATATAACGTTATGCGCTATAACGTATTAGTATATAACGTTATACGCCATATAGTGATGCAATATAACGTTATACGGCATTTAGTGTTGCAATATAACGTTATACGGCATATAGTGATGCCATATAACGTTATACGCCATATTGTGATGCAATATAACGTTATACGTTATAACGTAATGGTATGTAACGTTATACGTCATATAGTGATGCAATATAACGTTATACGGCATATAGTGATGCAATATAACGTTATACGTCCTATAGTGATGCGATATAACGTTCTGCGTTATAACATTTTAGTATATAACATTATGCGTCATATAGACAAGCAACATAACGTTATACGGCATATAGTGATGCAATATAACGTTGTACGTCATATACTGATGCAATATATCGTTATACCTTATAGCGAAATAGTACATAACGTTATACGTCATATAGTGATGCAGTATAACGTTATACGTTATGACGTAATAGTATATATCGTTATACGTCACATAGTGATGCAATATATTGTTATACCTTATAGCGTAATAGTGTATAACGCTATACGTCCTATAGTGATGCCATATAACGTTATACGTTATAACGTAATATTATATAACGTTATACGTCATATAGTGATGCAATATAACGCTATACGTCATATACTGATGCAATATATCGTTATACACTATAGCGTAATAGTATATAACGTTATACGTCCTATAGTGATGCCATATAACGTTATACGTTATAACGTAATAGTATATAACGTTGTACGTCATATAGTGATGCAATATAACATTTTACGTCCTATGGTGAGGCGATGTAACGTTCTGCGTTGAAACATTTTAGTATATAACATTATACGTCATATAGACAAGAAATATAACGTTATGCGGCATGTAGTGATGCAATATAACGTTGTACGTCATATAGTGATGCAATATATCGTTATACCTTATAGCGTAATAGTGTATAACGTTATACGTCATATTGTGATGCAATATAACGTCATGCGCCATAACGTATTAGTATATAACGTTGTACGCCATATAGTGATGCAATATAACGTTTTACGGCATATCGTGATGCAAAATAACGCTATACGGCATATAGTGACGCAATATAACGTTATACGTACTATAGATATCCGATATCGTTATATGTTATAACGTAATTGTATATAACGTTATACGTCATATAGTGATGCAATATAACTTTATACGTCCTATAGTGATGCCATATAACGTTTACGATATAACGCAATAGTATATAACGTTATACGCCATATAGTGATGCAATATAACGTTATACGGCATTTAGTGTTGCAATATAACGTTATACGGCATATAGTGATGCCATATAACGTTATACGTTATAACGTAATATTATATAACGTTATACGTCATATAGTGATGCAATATAACGTTATACGTCCTATAGTGATGCGATATAACGTTCTGCGTTATAACATATTAGTATATAACATTATACGTCATATAGACAAGCAATATAACGTTATACGGCATATAGTGATGCAGTATAACGTTATACGTTATGACGTAATAGTATATATCGTTATACGTTACATAGCGATGCAATATATCGTTATACCTTATAGCGTAATAGTGTATAACGTTATACGTCATATAGTGATGCAATATAACGTTATACGTCCTATAGTGATGCGATATAACGTTCTGCGTTATAACATATTAGTATATAACGCTATACGTCCTATAGTGATGCCATATAACGTTATACGTTATAACGTAATATTATATAACGTTATACGTCATATAGTGATGCAATATAACGTTATACGTCCTATAGTGATGCGATATAACGTTCTGCGTTATAACATATTAGTATATAACATTATACGTCATATAGACAAGCAATATAACGTTATACGGCATATAGTGATGCAGTATAACGTTATACGTTATGACGTAATAGTATATATCGTTATACGTTACATAGCGATGCAATATATCGTTATACCTTATAGCGTAATAGTGTATAACGTTATACGTCATATAGTGATGCAATATAACGTTTCACGTTATAACGTAATAGTATATAACGTTATACGTCATATTGTGATGCAACATAACGTTATGCGCTATAACGTATTAGTATATAACGTTATACGCCATATAGTGATGCAATATAACGTTATACGGCATATAGTGATGCAATATAACGTTTTACGTCCTATAGTGAGGCGATATAACGTTCTGCGTTAAAACATTTTAGTATATAACATTATACGTCATATAGACAAGAAATATAACGTTATGCGGCATGTAGTGATAAAATATAACGTTGTACGTCATATAGTGATGCAATATATCGTTATACCTTATAGCGTAATAGTATATAACGTTATACGTTATATAGTGATGCAGTATAACGTTATACGTTATGACGTAATAGTATATATCTTTATACGTCACATAGTGATGCAATATATCGCCTTACCTTATAGCGTATTAGTATATAACGTTATACGTCATATAGTGATGCAATATAATGTTAAATGTCATATAGTGACGAAATTTACCGTCATAAATTATAGCGTAATAGTATATAACGTTATACGTCATATAGTGATGCAATATTTCGTCATACCTTATAGCGTAATAGTATATAACGTTATACATCATATAGTGATGCTATATAACGTTATACATCACATAGTGATGCAGTACATCGTTATACCTTATAGAGTAATAGTATATAACGTTATACGTCATAGAGTGATGCAATATAACGTTATTCGTCCTATAGTGATGCAATATAACGTTATACGTTATATAGTGATGCAATATATCGTTATACCTTATAGCGTAACAGTATGTAACGTTATACGTAATATAGTGATTCTATATAACGTTATTCCATCATAACGTAGTAGTATATAATGTTATACGTCATATAGTGATGCAATATAACGTTATTCGTCCTATAGTGATGCAATATAACGGTACACGTTATATAGTGATGCAATATATCGTTATACCTTATAGCGTAATAGTGTATAACGTTATACGTCCTATAGTGATGCGATATAACGTTCTGCGTTATAACATATTAGTATATAACATTATACGTCATATAGACAAGCAATATAACGTTATACGTCATATAGTGATACAGTACATCGTTATACCTTATAGCGTAATAGTATATAACGTTATACATCATATACTGATGCTATATAACGTTATACATCACATAGTGATGCAGTACATCGTTATACCTTATAGAGCAATAGTATATAACGTTATACGTCATATAGTGATTCTATATAACGTTATGCGTCACATAGTGATGCAGTACATCGTTATACCTTATAGCGTAATAGTATATAACGTTAAACGTCCTACAGTGATGCCATATAACGTTATACGTCCTATAGTGATGCGATATAACGTTCTGCGTCATAACATTTTAGTATATAACACTATAGGTCATATAGAGAAGAAATGTGACTTTATACGGCATGTGGTGATGCAATATAACGTTATACGTCATATAGTGATGAAATATAACGTTATACGTTATAACGTAATATTATGTAACGTTATACGTCATATAGTGATGCAATATAACGTTATACGGCATATAGTGATGCAATATAACGTTATACGTCCTATAGTGATGCGATATAACGTTCTGCGTTATAACATATTAGTATATAACGCTATACGTCCTATAGTGATGCCATATAACGTTATACGTTATAACGTAATATTATATAACGTTATACGTCATATAGTGATGCAATATAACGTTATACGTCCTATAGTGATGCGATATAACGTTATACGTCATATTCTGATGCAATATATCGTTATACACTATAGCGTAATAGTATATAACGTTATAAGTCCTATAGTGATGCAATATAACGTTGTACGTCATATAGTGATGCAATATATCGTTATACCTTATAGCGTAATAGTATATAACGTTATACGTCATATAGTGATGCAGTATAACGTTATACGTTATGACGTAATAGTATATAACGTTATACGTCATATAGTGATGCAATATATCGTTATAACTTATAGCGTAATAGTATATAACGTTATACGGCATATAGTGATGCAATATAAGGTTATACGTCATATAGTGATGCAATATATCGTTATACCTTATAGCGTAATAGTATATAACGTTATACGTCATATAGTGATGTAGTATAACGTTATACGTTATGACGTATTAATATATATCGTTATACGTCACATAGTGATGCAATGTATCGTTAT